>NC_043746.1:1318255-1495755 GCF_902148845.1 Salarias fasciatus | reverse complement strand
ATCCAAGCCTTGTTCTGCTGCTCAGTGTGCGAAGCTTGTTGTGTAGATGTTACGTAGATGTAAATTTTGTGTAGCTATAGACAGGGCCGGCTCTAGGCATAGGCGAACGAGACGGCCGCCTAGGGCGCCACGTCCCGAGGGGGGCGCCGCGGTCGTACAAGGGGCGCCACGACGCTCTGTGTTCCGTGTGGCCCGCTGTGCAGCGGTCCGACGCACTACTGCGCTCCTCGTCCTCGGCGCTGCCCGGCACTGATCGGTATTGTTCGGAATCGCTCCCCAGCGCACCCCCCCCCCCCCCGCTCAACAAATGTCGGGACCGCTCGAAAAACACGCTCCCAAGGGGCGCTCGTCTCGGGCTCGCCTAGGGCGCCTCTGAAGCCCGGGCCGGCCCTGGCTATAGATGTTGTGCAGATGTAGTGTAGATGTGTAGATGTGGATGTGTAGATTTTGTGTAGATGACTAGATGTAAATGTGTAGATGTAGATGCTGTGTAGATTTTGAGTAGCTGCGTAGATGTAGATACTGCATAGATGTAGATGCAGATGCAGTGTAGATTGAGATGCAGTGTATATGTAGTGTAGATGTGTAGATGTTGATGTTGTGTAAATGTAGATGTGTAGATGTAGATGTTGTGTAGCTGTAGTGTAGATGTTGTGTAGATGTTGTGTAGCTGTAGTGTAGCTGTGCTGTGCAGCCTGCTGGGTGCCGTGTGGAACATGGCGCCCGTCTTGTCGTGTGGTTCTTGCGTTCTCCAGGTCAGCCAGGTTTGGAAGTGGAGCTGTGTCTGGATGCTGTCGTTCTGCCCTGCAGGGTCTCACCTCCCGTCTCAGGGTCTCAGCGCCGGCCCCCCCTTTCGGGGCCCTGCAGGGTCTCACCTCCCATCTTAGGGTCTCAGCGCCGGCCCCCCCTTTCGGGGCGCTGCAGGGTTTCACCTCCTGTCTCAGGGTCTCAGCGCCGGCCCCAGGCGGGGCCCTGCAGGGTCTCACCTCCTGTCTCAGTGCCGGCCCCCCCTTTCGGGGCCCTGCAGGGTCTCACCTCCTGTCTCAGTGCCGGCCCCCCCTTTCGGGGCCCTGCAGGGTCTCACCTCCTGTCTCAGTGCCGGCCCCCCCTTTCGGGGCCCTGCAGGGTCTCACCTCCCGTCTCAGTGCTGGCCCCCCCTTTCGGGGCCCTGCAGGGTCTCACCTCCTGTCTCAGTGCCGGCCCCCCCTTTCGGGGCCCTGCAGGGTCTCACCTCCTGTCTCAGTGCCGGCCCCCCCTTTCGGGGCCCTGCAGGGTCTCACCTCCTGTCTCAGTGCCGGCCCCCCCTTTCGGGGCCCTGCAGGGTCTCACCTCCTGTCTCAGTGCCGGCCCCCCCTTTCGGGGCCCTGCAGGGTCTCACCTCCTGTCTCAGTGCCGGCCCCCCCTTTCGGGGCCCTGCAGGGTCTCACCTCCCGTCTCAGTGCTGGCCCCCCCTTTCGGGGCCCTGCAGGGTCTCACCTCCTGTCTCAGTGCCGGCCCCCCCTTTCGGGGCCCTGCAGGGTCTCACCTCCTGTCTCAGTGCCGGCCCCTTTCGGGGCCCTGCAGGGTCTCACCTCCTGTCTCAGTGCCGGCCCCCCCTTTCGGGGCCCTGCAGGGTCTCACCTCCTGTCTCAGTGCCGGCCCCCCCTTTCGGGGCCCTGCAGGGTCTCACCTCCCGTCTCAGGGCCCTGCAGGCATCGGGGGCTCCGTCTGTTTTTAGGCGCCTATCAAACATTCATGGCCCGTTCCAGATCCGGGGTTAAATATTCACAGATTTTGCCCTTTCTGTTAATCCAACCTTTTTTTTAGCTTTTGGGAGAGTGAGCAGAGAAGAGTATGACTCATCCAGACGCCTGAGAATCGTCCTCATTAATTATGAACACTCTTGGCAGTTCTGAACTAAAAACGGGACGTGGGCAGAGAAGTGAATCCGATAAGTCCACTCATCCTGAATCCTCCACCGTCTGACTTGTTTCTGACAAACAGCTGGATTTCTTGAGAGTAATCGACTGAGCGATCATGTTCTCAGTTTCTTCAGTTTCATCACAGAGAAAACAGAAACTGTCGTTTCACTGACCGGCGCTCCGAGGTCATGTTTAATTCTCACTGTCCGATGCTGCCAGCGCCCCACCTGCCGCAGTCGGGTCTGAGCCGCTGAAACCCGGCTGTGACTGGCCTCTGATGGGGGCGGGGCTGGGGGGGCGGGGGCGGGGGCGGGGCTGGCTCAGTTCATGCTCATTTGAAGGAACAAAAGCCCCGTCGGGATGGGGATGAATACCGGGAGTGGCCACTAGGGGCAGTGTGTGCTGGTAAGCCCGTGGAACTGAAGGATTAGCTCAACACATACTGAACATTCTCACTGTTTTTTTTTCATAAATCTAAATTGAGATTACATTAAAAAGATGCTGCAGCATTCTTACTTTTCAATGATTGTTGTTTTTAAATCCAGAAATGAATAACTAGCTGTAAACAGCTGTTCCCAGATAAATGATACACAATGATGTGAATTTCAACTTTAATTTTAATAAGCAAGAAAATGACCTCATTTTCCAGGTTTTCCAAAAACCAACTGAGTCTATTTTAACAATATTCCCCTAAAAGTCAAATTATAGGACAGCATGAATGTTAAATATGAATCATCCATATATTGTGGATTTCTGAAACATTTCTTTCTTGTATTTCTTGGTATTGCAGCTCGTGAGACACAAAAAACAAAAAATACAGCATTTCCAAAAATTTCATTTGATGCTTTTGCTGTATTTCAAATATCAGTAGTTGCTGTCAGATTCTTAAAGAATGCTGGGAATGTGGTAGTTTATCAGTGCTGAGTGTTATAATGTCCTTTTTGCTCAGGGCACACGGATTCCAGCGTACCAGGAAGTGAACGTCCAGATGAAACAGAGGTTTAGGTGTTTGAGGAGGATTGCATCGATGCTGCTGAATCAGCTGACGCTCGTTAGGTCTGCTGCAGTCTGCTGGATTAACGTGTGTGGATCATAAAGGTTTTTCTCAGTGGTGGAAATGTTGGAAATGTTGGACAAACGGCTTCATGGCTGCAGCGCTTGGACTCAGTAACCCTGCAGGAGGTGTGGTCTGGTCCGCTGCTGGTCCTGCCTCCTGTGCGGGTGCTGGCCTGTCTGCAGGCCTGTGAACCACCAGGACGCGTTTTGATGCAAGAAGATTCAGCGAACTGGATAAAATGTGTTACTGTTTTCTGAGTGGAGCTGAAGCTCACACCCGTGCTGAAACACAGGCATGTCCCACGTTTCGTGAAATCTAAAGGAGCTCGGAGATGTAATTTTGTTCAAATGTGTTTTTTAAAGGTTTGAAATATTGTTGCTGCATTCTCAGTGGATTTGAGTGACTCGTGAACGACTGTGTTCTGTTAAAAACCTGTTAATCAGCAACACTCGATGTTTAATTCAAATGATGTTGTTGATTTTCAGCGTTTTCTGCCATCTCTCCGCGTTGTATCTGTGAATTTTCTATTCCCGGGTCGGAAACCAGTCAGTTACATTGTGTGTGTTTCGTCAGATGAATACATGTTTACTTTAAGGGTATCAAACATAAGGCCCGTGGGCCAAAACAGGCCTGCAAGAGGCTCAATCCAGGGATTTTTTTTGTTTTTTAAATATATTGATTTCTTGAAGACTTTTAAAATTCCTTAGTGGTCTGGCCAGATTGGAGCCTCTTAATTCCTGGTTTTGGGCCACAAGCCTCATGTTTGACACCCCTGATTGAAAGACTACGTCTGTACTATTTCAGTCTTTTTCTTTTTCTTTTATTGGTAATTTGGCTGAAGGCTGCAGAGCAGAGCTGAGCTTTATCATCACGGTGACGCTGAGATGCTTCCAGAGTTCCTGGATCTCGGATCACGTCGTCATCACTCGGTGATCACGTGATCAGCATGGTGCAGCCGTACATTTGCTCTCAGAGGACTCATTTCTTCGTTCTTCCTCAGACTCTTTTGGCCTGGCTGACGGAGGATGAGGGTCTTTCTCCAAACAGGCGGAGGGTCAGCGTCTGAACTCTACGTCTTTCTTTGCTTCCTGCTCTGTCTGCTCGACTCGCTGCACTGAGCCGATTATCTGGAGAAAACTGTTGATGAATCAGTTTTTTTTTCCTCACTCATTCACTCCTTGCATTTCTGCTTTCTGTTCTAAATGAAGAGGAGCAGCTCTGCTGAGGAGATCCCGCTCTCTCTCTCTACTGCTCTCTGTCTCTCTCTCTCCTCTCTCTCTCTCTCTCTCTCTCTCCTCTGCAGTGGAAACTGATGCACAAATGTCAGCTCCTTTTTTTTTTAAACTGCTTTCTCTTCCAAGTGCTCGGTCGCTGCTCTGCTTACAGAAAAAGTGTTTCACAGCATTGCATTTCAGGGATTTTTCTACACTCATGAATAAAACAAAAAAGAAGTTGATACAACTTTCCAACTTCAGAATTAATGCACAGAATGGTTAAAGTTCACATTTCGACGCCTTTCTAACCCTGTCCTGCCAGAACCTTATTCTGCGTAGCTTCAGACTGATCGTATTGTCACAGTGTGACGTCTGAACTGCTGGTGGATTTATTTATTTATTTATTTATTTATTAATTGATGCACAGTTCCTGCTGCTGTACTGTCAAACACTCATGTCAGTGATCCGGGTTCCAGGCTGTCGAGGTGTCTTGACTCTAAAACAAGGCTTTTGAGGCGGATCACCCTCTTCATGTGTTTTCCTCATATCTGTCTCCAAATACCTTCTGGCTGATCTGTTTAGGACCATGTTTCTTCTCTGGTGGTTTATTTCTGGTGTTCCTGGAATCTATTCAGCTCTTCACCTCCAGCTTTTAGCTTTCACATCTCCTCCACCACCAACTCCCATCCCGCCTCTGGACTCGTGTCTGAAGGTTTTACAGACTAGATAATCCAAGGAAAGGTGTGGCTGATGAATTCCTTCAAAAGTAGCAACTTTTTACTAATTAAAAAAAAAAGTTTAACCCCCCCCTTTCTTTTTTTTAATTATTTTTCTATCTCATTTTACAATGTGTTAAAAAATGAAGCAGTGCGTTTACCTCCACTGTATAACTGGGATGTCTGAAGGATGTCTGAAGCAACAATTCAGATGTTTGAAGGTTTCACTGAAATTGACCTTATTTCAGAGCATAATTCTCAGTATTAGTACTTGTAATATATAATATTATAGACATTTTGATCATGCATATTCTGACCACAACAAAATAAAACCTGTAAAGTTTAATTTTCTAGGTTGTTTTGGAACTATTTTAAGAGAACAGTCAACTCAATGCGTTTCATTAGCATCAGCTCCATCAGTGTCTCAGCTCAGCTCTTGCTGTCTTCTGTCCACCACTCTTAGGGAATTTGTGAAAAGAATCAATGTTTTCTCTGAATTTCAGCACAATCTTCTGGAGGTTTATTTCAAGCATCCGTCAGACCAGAGCATAACCGTCATCCTGGCCTCATCAGACCAGTAGACAGGATGAACGGACTTAGCATGTAGCATGTGGCCTTTTACTGAGGCTACGAGCATCTGGCAAAAGCAGAAGACGAAGTGAGAAATGTAGAATTTCTCACTGTATTTCTCTCCATGAGAATCACGCCAGTGTTTATTCTGTATGTTTCTTTTGGTGACTCATGAATCCCCCAGCATGCTGTGGAAATGCTATGGTAATTTATGCTGGCCGGTCTGCATTAGTTTGCACTTCATTAGCTTTGCGCAACGTTGAATTCTTTGTGAATATGACCCAAAAAAAAAAAAAGAGCTCCACTGGCTGTGCAGGTTGGGAACAGATGTGAAAGCTTCTTTCATATTTAAACAGCAACGGGAGGAGTGGATTTGAGAGAAAACAACAGTGTGTTTTACAATGTGGAAAACAAAAATAATTTGAGGTAAATGAGGCAAAACATGCAAGAAAAACTGAAAATGTGAGGGTAATAAAATCGGTCTGGCCAGCAGGGTGAACGCAGATTAAACAACAGCTCAGATATTCATCTCAGATTGGGTTTGATGCTGAAACGCCATAATTAGCTTCACTTTGTTGTGGAACTCTTTCAGTTCCAGTGGTGTTTGTTCTAATTGGTCTGTTTCCACCTTGACACCTTCTGAAGTCGGCAGACGTGCAGGCGTGGCGGTCCGGGTCCGCCGAGCGCCGGACGCCAGCAGTGTGCTCGGGAACGGCAGCTCCTGGCACCGGCTGCGGTCGGACGGCCGTTTGAGGCCAGATGAAAAAGAGACGGCGTCTCCACGGTTACCTGGAATTACCCACCGTTCCCCCAATGAGCGGGAAACAACGCCTCCGCCTCCCACCAGCTGCCTTATTAAACCTGGACTCATCCACCAGCGCGGCGCCGTCTTCACGCCGCTTAGCGACATTCATGGCGGCGGGTCGGCGGGAATCTCCCCTCGGCCGAGGCCGGACTGCAGCGGGTCTCGGGTGCTCTCCTGCTTGTGGCACAGGTGGATTTGCTTTGTCTTCACTCCCCTGAGGTCATGAAACTCGAGCAGCTCTGTGTAAACTTTCCAAACCGGCTGGACGCTTCTTCACAGAGCGGCTCGCTCTGACACAGTCCGACTCTCTGAATGATCCTTCTCGTGGCTTTCTGACCGTAAGCTGTGTCCCTCCGGCCTGGAGTCACCAGTCTGTCATTCAGTCTCCCTCTCTGGCTCCAGCTTTTACTCAAAGTGAGCTCAAACAGCTTCATGGCGTCGTGCAGAGAAACAACCCGTCCCTCTGGTGGTGGACACGCCCTTTGACCCCCCATAGGTGCCTGAGCTCTGCCCTCTGTACCAGAGGGCGCCATTTTTATCCTTGCTGTGAGGAAACAGACGTGGCAGAGGTAGGAGCAAAGCACGGCAGCTGCTCTGTCATTGGCTGCATCAACAAGGATAGTTCCGAATTCGGTACTTTTATCAGTACCGACAGAATTACGTCCATAACGGTACCGTGTTTCAGTGCCTGAACGCATCCTTGTGACTGTAGAGAATTTTCCATGCCGGACCTGAATGCAGCATTGCACCCACAATAGCATAATGCCGTCAGTAGCTAGCATGTCAACAGAGCAAACGGGACTAAAATGCTCTCGATATGGCTTAATTTTTCGAAATGCGATTCAGATTCCGCTCGGTGCGGCGGGAAATCTAACTTCCGGAAGCTCCTGGTTAAGAACAAGACTTTTCCTCGATCCTGAGGAGAGCAGCATTTTAAAGAGCTTTAGATCAGTACCATTAGCATGCTAGCATCCGTTAGCTCACTAGCCAGTTAGCAACTCGTCTGCAGCAACAACTGAACATTTATCACCACATAAACACACAGAAGTGCAGGAAACCGGTGAGGCTGAGGACCGGTGCTGATTCCAGAATCCATCCCTAATCAGCGAAACCTGCATCCTCTCCCCGAGAGAGGCGTGGAGTGGGCGTGGCCAGACGCAGCTCATTAGCATTTAACGGTCCAGACGCAGAAAGAAGACTTTCAGACTGGCTGACGTTCAGGACTGAAGCTGACTTGGGGAAACACTCTTTGGGTTCAGTGATGTTGGAATTCTAACACCAATGTGGAATTGTTGAAAAACTATATAATGTGAGACTTTAAATCCTCCTTCAGCCCCTCGGGGTCTGTTTGGCCACAGTCTGCTCACCATTAAATCATTTTCAGTTTTCATCCAGATTCCGTCTTTTGAAAGCAACCTCCTTTTTTGTCTCCAGCCTGAGAAGGATAATGAGTTCCTGAACAAAATGAGATATCCACCTTCTACAATGTGACACCCTCTCCCAGAATAATTGGGTGAACCTGAAATGAAGCTCAGCTGCGCGATTGCGTTAATGTTGCGTATGTCTCACACTAGAACCCGTCTGTTTTTCTTTGAGTGCAGAGGATGTGGATGTTTCACACAGCGTGGACCAGGAACGACAAACTCATTTTAGTTTGAGCTCAATTTAGTGGAACCCCCGAATGGAACAGGCCACAAAAGTGAAGGTACAACATCCTTTAAAAAAGTCCAAATATCTTCTCCCATTCATTATTCATTCACACTTTGCACACCATGCAGAATCCTAGCTAACAGCTGGCAGCTACAGCCTGCTAGCTTGCGCGTGAGGCCAGCAGCCACTGCGTCACTAGCTAATCTTTGTGTCAAACTGGTGATTGTGTTTAGGGAATAAATACAACTTCTGAGCTTCATGCGGTTTCCCAACGTATCCTTCTATTATGTTTGAAAGTCGCGGTTTGCGCGGTCTGTTCTGGTTCTGATGAGAGTGTGCTTTGTTTTGTAAAAATGTGGATTTATCATCATTCAAGGCTTAAAAAGCAGAAGGAGTCAGTGCAGATATGAAGCGATGGCTGGTTGGTGGAGTTGCAGGGGAATCAACCTCGAAATGTCCAGGACAGAGGGAAAGTGGTCGGCTGCGGTTTCATCTTGTGTCTCCGGTGAAAATGGCATCAAGATGGTTCCAAAATGTCCTCCTTCGGTTGTAGTTAAGAGTGTGACCCCCCTGAGTGAATCTCTTCTCTGGAGTGTCTCCGCAGATTGAAATATTGCTCTCGGTCATGTGACCGTCTGCCATCTGTCGTGTTTCCGTGCTCACCTTTTCTGTCAGAGTGGAGGAAGTCTCAGACTGAGGAGTCGGATTGTTCCGGTCGGTGAAGGAACCGCACCAGTACTGTCTGACACCAGCTGTGCTTCGTCCCTGGTGCTGTTTTCCCAGCATCCTGTGGGTGAGGCATCACATGCTGAATTACCTGACTGAAGCGTAAAAGACTCAAACAGCTGGAAACAATCTGATGTGGTGTTTCCATGTAATCAGATCGTCAACAGGGTCACGCCTGCTCTATCCTGAAAGAGGGCTAGTCTAATCAGATGGAAGTGATTTCATTTGGATCCGTATTTAACTGGATTGATTAAACCGGATTAATCTGACCCAAGTAGCCACAGCTGGAGAGACCACAGCTGATCTTCATGGTGTTTATCACAGTGGAAACTGGACTCACCTGAGCTTTACCAAGGTCTTGAAATATTTGGAAAATAGTAATTCCATCAGAATTATTTACGTCTTCCACAAATTAGTCCAGTGAGACGAGACGAGTGGTCCTCCATTTACCAAAACCTGGATGAATCAGTGTCAATGAAAACTACAAAGTTTCCATCATTTGTCGTTTGGTTTCCATGCAAACGAGATGCTGTCGCGTCGTCAGGAGTGTGATCTCTTCAGAGCACCCTTCCTTCAGTGTGATTTCTGTATTTGGAATCTGCTCAGATCAACTCTTGATGTGAATTAATGGCACCATCAGCCCCTCCAAATTAAAGCTGAAAGTCTGCGCCTGAAGCACATCGTGAAGAGACAGCCCACACTGAAGAGCTGAACAATATTCTGAACACAAACACCAGATCTGGAATTCAGTCCGGACCTTTTACGTGCTGCTTGTACATTGAATACTGAGGGATGAACACAGCCGGGACGTTTGTAAAGCTATGCTGTGGTTCATCCAGTTCAGGTGTACAGTTCGAAGCCGACACATCGAGCACATTGTGATCTTATTATTTAAAATCCCTTGTGCTGCAAAAGCGACGTCCTAAAAATTGTGGCGATGTCTAAATATTACTGACTTTGACAGCAGCTGTGGTATTTTGGGCTTCCTGTGTTCGACTTCACATCTCCAGAACACTGAAAAGATTCTCAGCAGAAGGTTTTTTTTCTTTATTTGGCCCAGGATTCATAAAATAATGAGCATCAAGGCACACAGAAGCCCTGACTGTGTCCATTTTCAGCAGTTTCTGTGATATTTTGCAATTTACAGTGAAATAATCCAACTTTTTCTCCTGGGATGAAAGCAGTTTCATGAGAACAATAGGGGACAAACCCAATATAAACCTCATCTTTCATTTTCTCGGAGGAGTTATTTTTGAGGAAGTCTGCAAGTTGCAGAGAGAACTTCCATTTCCTTCTTTACCAACAGCTAATTCTGGGAGGTTTGGAGCGTGTAATGTCTTCACGCAGGGGGGCGGCGGCACAGGAGCCGGCTCGACCTCGTGCTGTCGGTATACGCTCTGGAAGCTAATGGAGGAAAACAAATGGCGGAGCGACTGCAGCAGAGGAAAGTTCCTACTGGATTCATTAGAGGCAGCGTCTGATTTCCACTGCATGCTGCTCTATTTGCAGTTAATACAAACCACTTAAAGGACAAGATCACACTGTGACTTCGCAAAGTCACTGTCAATTAAACTTCCCAAACAGATAGCGAATAGCCTTGGGGGTCTACTTAAGGACATCTTGGAGCTGTTTCACCAACATTAGCATCCACAAATATTTATCTCTTCTCTGTTCCCAGGAAAGTGAAGCTCCTCAGAGGAAAGGTGGTGTGTTGGCTGTCTTCGGCGATGTTACGTTTACCTCCTTCATGCTGCTCTGGTCAGAACTGACATGTTTGATACTCTCCAGGAGTTACAAAATAACCCAAAATTTCATTTTTACTATTTATTTCCATTATTACATTTTCTGCTATCAATTTGACATCCACCAGTGTTGAAGTGAAGAAAATAGTTATTCAGTGGTCGACAACCTTGACAGCATTATCATGAAACTATGTGTTATTGTATGACTGCAGATATTTTTCTCCATCAAGTGTTTTGAAACCTAGAAAAATACAGGAATATTCTTTAAATTGTTGAAATTAGGCAGGTAAGCCATACCTTCTAGGATGACCTGCTAGGACTAAAGTGAACCAAACTGTTAAGGTTGTAGGATAGTACCGGGCGTAATATCAGCTACACGCTAATTTATTCATACACCACTCCCAGTATCTTCGCTTTAAAACTCATTTTCCTGTTCAAATCCTGCTCCGAACCTTCGGGTCATTGCTCGTTACTGAAGCTGACTGAACCTGCTTCACCACTTGGACTGAGACTCCAGTCAGACGATCCTGTTTTCAAGTCAAAACACTGAACTTTCATTGCATTCTGTGTGTGTGTTTACACCACGGCGGTGTTCAGGGCCATTGAAAACTCTTAGTCTTCGTGGAAACTTGGAAGATTTCAACGCAACATTTCAGGAACATTGTCGGGGCCAGTCCAAAGAAATAACCTCTAAAGCTAACTGCCACCGTATTTATTTCATAAAGCTAACAATTACATTTCATTTCAACGCTTCCAGTTTGGTTAAGTTAACTAACGAGCCAGCAATGCAGCGTTTCTTAGGTGAAGAGGCAGCTTAGTTTTAATAAATAAACCCAGTAATTCAGTAAAGATAGCGCTCATCAGGTATTTTGAAGGGTGATACTCAAAACGTGTTGGTGAATATGAAGGAGGTTTGAATAAATGTGGACAAGGTCAAATACGGAGCTACAACAGCAGCTAGCGCTTATTTAGCTGCTACTGTTCTGACTGTTTCACAGCCCTTTCTGTAAATTCTGTTTCAATCATGCAATGTACTTGAAAAGAGACACATTAGTTCGACAACCTGCTGGAGGGAACATGCATAACTTGCTGCTTTCATCTACTTTCAGCCACTCGAGCTTGAAATCACAGACATTTTGAACCATCACATTTAAGCCGCTGAAAGCCTTGAAAGTCATTAAATCCCTCGTAATTTGACAGACGAGCCTTGAAAATCATTGTGAAACCAATTCATGCTAGCTGGGGAGAATCTGTGGGTGTGAATCGGAGCACGAGGGGGCTGTGATTAATGTGCAGCTGCTTCCTCTCCGTGCAAACCTACACCTGTTTCTATTTTATTACACTGATCTATGAGAGATCAATGAAGGCAGGGGAACAATTGCAGACAAGTGGAAGAGACATACTTGGACCGCTGGGACTACCTCTGGAGGCTGCATGCTTGTTTGCGCGCATGGTTTGTTTTCCTCTGCTGGAGTCCCAGAAGATCACATCACAGGTTTTCCTTTGGTCCAATCCTCACTAATCAATAGCTCACGATCCCGCCGTGGCGCCGTCCAACATGCAGCCCAGCAGCAATTAATGTTACAAAGTGATATTAGATAAAACTGATGTATTTGTCTGGCTCGTTATCACTTCCTGCTCAATGCCAGGCGACGCCCACAGCTGTGTTGTAAAAACATCCGTGGTGCCCTCGGTGCTTTAGCTCCAGTGGAACTTCTTCATCTGATGAACAGTTTATAGTCTTTCACCGGAGAACGTCTACGGCACTGCAGGCATGACAAGAGTACAACGGAGGTTAGGTGTTCTAACAACATGAAGACCCAGCCTGTTCTGTGCGACTGTTCCACACTGCAGTACACTGTGTACTGGTACTTTTTGACCAAACCGCAGTATGTTTACAGCAGCACTGTATCTTGTGGCGATATGTCACTGAATGCCACCGTAGTTTCCACAGTACCACGGCCATTTGGAGAGAAGTACCCAGTAAAAATGGTATTCTCAACATGATAAACTATGGAACCTATAGATGTGCCATATGTTCGACAGTACTGTTGCATTTTTGATATTAATATCAGACTTAGTATCTGTGACAGAACCAAACTGTTTACGGTACCATGGGAATGGCTGAAATGCCACCGAACAAAAACCACGATAAAAGCTCTGCTGGGTTTTAAGGAGGACATTCAAAGTTCCTGATAGACAGCTGATCTCCAATGACCACGGACAATGAGGAGCTCCTGGGATATCGGCCTGACCGTCTCCGGTTAGCTGCAGCCGTCGCTCTTCCTCTCCTCTCAGCCTGCCAGTCTGTCTTGTATGCTGTCTGTCTGTCTGTCTGTCCAGAGTCTCGGTCCCTCGTCTCTTCTCTTTGCTGTTACCTGCGCTGAATTATGATCCGTACAGTCTTCCCAGATACATTGTGATTGATTGGGCTTTCCAGCTAACTAATGAATTGGCCCCTCAAGGACATGCAGCGGGCCAGCTCTGGTAATAATGTGGACTCTGCTGAAGGCAGCTCAAAGACTCCTGACACCACAGATTTAGCGCTTACAGTGTTTATTTGGATTTGGCTTCAGCAGGGAGGAGAGTTTGAAGGGGTTTAATTTCTAAATAGAAACCAATTGCATTTCCAATAGCACTTTGTGCATTGTCTGTAAGTGGCATCCTGCTATAATTACGTGGGAAACAGCTCAGTTACACAAAGGTGGCATAGTTCCCTATAGGAGGGTAAACAAACTCTTTTCCCTTCAAGGTGAAAGTAATGAGTTATGGATAGAAAGGAAGGAGGAACAAACCTTGGAAATAAATCTAATATCAAACTCTGTTTGTCTCATTGTAGAGGATGTCACGTTCTTAAGGAACACATTCTGAGATGGGCAGGAGCGCTGAGCTTTTTCTAAATCTTCCCAAAGCCAAACGGTTTTACTGTAGAGCCATGAAAAGACAGAAGCACTGGAAACAGTGTAGTTCCCCTGCTGGGCCACTAGTGAGTGCTGTTGTTCATCTCTGTCATGAAACCACACACACAAATGCCGAGAACGATTTGCTATAAACACTAATAAAGGGAGAACACAGACGTTCACGGGGACTTTCAAGAAGCTCCGCCCTGCGAGCGGCAGTTCTATCCCTCGACGCTGTGGGAACGCCACACCTGCCCCCTGCGAGTGTATTGTTACAGTTTGGGAGTAGAGAGGATGGTCGGCCTGCCGGCAGTCCTGATCTCAACGCCTTGATCTCCTGTGGGATCATGGGTGGCTAACGCCATGATGCAGGCTGACGTGGGAGAAGCGCTGGTGAAGAACAGGATTCGTCCCACTGCGGTGTTTGACCTGAAGTCTTCCGTCTGCCTACTTATGGAGCGTGTTGATTGACAAAATAGATGATCTTGAATACATTTCCTCTTTCTTTTGACTTCAAATCTCAATAGATCAATCAAACCAGGCTGTTCCAGCAATACCCGGTTCTTCCACACACTACTTGGCTTCTTGTTGATAACTGAATACATTCATTATTTGCCACCAAGCCTTGTTTCTACTAGTAGCTCAGTTGGTAGAGCAGGTCGTCTTATAACCGGAAGGTTGGCGGTTCGATCCCCGCTCCCGCAGGCGTAAAACTGTCGTTGTGTCCTTGGGCAAGACACTTCACCCACCTTGCCTAGTATGAAAGTTGTGAGAGTGAATGGTTGGTGGTGGTCGGATGATGGCGCAGATTGGCAGCCTGGCTTCCGTCAGTCTGCCCCAGGGCAGCTGTGGCTACAGCAGTAGCTTACCACCACCCAGCATGGTGTGAATGAATAATGCAGTGCAATGTAAAGCGTCTTTGAGTGTCCTGAAAAGCGCTATATAAAACCAATGCATTATTATTATTATTATTATAAAGAAAAGAAAGTCATCAGCAGAGAAAAGCTGTTTGGCTTTGACAGAAACTATCTGCTGAAATCCTGCCTGGATGCTGCTCATCATGCAGATGTGTGTTCTTTATAAATATGACACTATTCAAGAGGAAAACAATCAGACTCTCTAATTGTATCTGATAGGAAGCATATCAGGACAATTTGTTGTGTGCATTAATCCATTTTGCATTAAAATTGGTTTATTGAGATTGAAAAGTGAAATTACTATCTTTGATCTGGTTTTTTGCCGTTGGCGTCCTGTGAGCGTACAGGATCTATGTGGGTAGTCCACAGTTTGACTCATGTTGGACAACGTCCTCACTGTCCATGTAGGTCGTGATCATTTCTCTCCGACTGCTTCCACTCGATTTGGTCTTGTATTTCTATGAGCTATGTGAAGGTCGGGTGATAACCAGAAGACCGACAACTCTGTGCTTTTGGTCAACATTTGTTGGGACACTCAGTCCAGGACAATGAGTTTTGTTTTTGCATCACTTCCCTCAGTGGAGGAGATTTTATCTGCAAACATTGAGGGGAACTTTTGAAATGACTTTTTGACATCAAGGACAACCAAAGGCTTTCTGAAGGAGGTGGAGGAGAGCTCTTCAGATGTTGACAGGGTGACAAGAAGCATTTCAGTGGTAAAGAGAAAAGCAGCCTGAGGTTTAAATGTTTTAACTGAGCCACTTCCTACCTGTTTCTCCACATATCTCACCAGGTTCCAACAGAACCCCGAACCTCTGACTGTAATGTTATTCATTTCACGGTGCAATAGCTCTGATTACTGCTGCGAAAAAAAGCCAATGAAGAACAAGAGTCTATTATCTGTGCCGTTTCTTTTGTCTTATTATTAGTAGTGTGGATTATTATCATCTTATTATGGGAGAGTTGCAAATATGGAGAAAATAAGAGAATAATTTCCTTTGGTTGTGCTTAATTTTACGGGTAGTGAAGGAAATAAATGTGGGTAGAAAGAGAAAGACAATAGAGTGAAGCAGCTGTTGGAACTCTGACTGTCAGGCTCCGTTGACACGTTTCAAATAAAATCCCATCATTTTTGCATTCATACAACAACATTTTGAAAACAGGACGGAACTGGCAGAAGTGCTGAGAAGGATACAGCCACCATGCCAGGTGACGGCTGCTGGTTTTGTCATGAAGCAACACACACACGAGCGAGCAGAGAATAATACACTACAAACATTAACGATGGAAGGACACTCGGCGACAGGCGACCACGTTGGACTGTTACTCCAGGTGACCGTCAGCTCTGAGACTCCCCAGGCCGGCCTGACGCTCTGGAGGAAAGCGTTCTTCCACTCACCAACCGTCCCGGAGAACCTGTTTCTCCCTGCTTCCATGGAGGAGTGATGACAGTAGCAGTAGTGCCAGTGTTTTTGTGAAGTTCCACCCTGGGAACCATTTTCAAAACGTTTTGTTTGGACCCCAAAAACGTTTCATTACTGCTTTTGTGTAAACAGGCTCTAAACAGATAATAACTAATGTTACTGGAGCTTGTTTTCATGGGTAACAGCAGCCTCAGACGGCTGCTGACAGGACAAACGCAGAACTTCTTCTTCTTCTGCCTCAACAGCATTGCTTTTTAACTGGTTTCACCCACAGTATGAAATCTTGACCATCTCAATAAAATTGATATTACAACCTTAATATTTTTAGCATCGTACCATTTCTGCATAAAATTCTGAACAACTTCTCTTCCTCACCGTTTCTGTTAGCTTTGATAGAAGCCTTTATTTGATGTAAAATTCAACACGTCCAACCCCAGGGTATGGCTTGTCATTTACTGCTTGTATTGTGCTTTATCCTATCTCTCCACAGCAGAACTCAAACACGTTAAAACCCTCATTTTTTTTATCCATCTTTCTGTCATGATGCTAGTCTTTATTGACCAGCTGAGAAGCAGAAGCAGTTTGAATTCTAGTAGCTAGAGCAGGCGTTTTCCTGGGTCCGAAGTCCCTAAGCTTGGTGAAAGCCGAACCTGTTCCCCCCGATCATTTTAATATCTCACCCTGTGAAAAACCGATAGCGTTTCCATTACCAGTCCATATGCACAGTGCATGTAAGTACGTAAGGAAGACTTGTGTGGTGCTTGTGTTGTGGCTGGCACATTGTGGGAACACAGCCGCAATAGCCGCTCTGCTGGTAGCTGTCAAGATGTTGGTGATTGGCTTGGTGATATTTTTAATTTGATTACAGCAGCTTATGAGTATTTAATGAGGATCTAAACCAGCCCCCTGCCTGTCCTCGGTGAATACACATCATTAAAATTAACCAACAGTCCGGGCCTCGCTGCAGTCCTCTCCTCATGAAGAGTACCGGGACAAACCAGTGGGTTTACTGTGACCTGAAACGGAATGGAAACCAGCAGTTTTTAATCCCCCGCCGCTGTCGGTACGGCTTTCTGCGGACCGCCTGTTTTTATCCGGAGCGGCTCGAATTCATCAAAGTATTTTCTGCATTCATCATCTGCCTCGTGTTTATCTCATTTACAGAGCGCAAACTGAATCAGCACCTGCTGCGACGTTCGGTCACGCAAAAACAAGCTGTGTGGGTTTGGAAACGCTGCGAGGACTCGCTGCTTTCTGCCGTTTCTCATGGAGCTTCCACTCTGCAGCACATTTAGACAACTGCATTAAAACACATCGGGGCTGACTGGGGAAACGCTGGGAGATGAATAACACTTTCAACTTCCAACTCATTTTGAGGGCGTTCTTTAAATTCGTTTTGTGTCAAATAGCAGATGGGTTATGAATGCTAAGCTTATCTTAGCTCTGCAATGCTTTATGAATAAGATGGAAGAAATGCTTGTTGTGATTTTAATAGAGGGATCAGTGACTCATGGTGTCCGACGCCACCGTTCCAGCAGCTTTCTTTATTAGAAGCCTTGGAGGAAGAGGAGGTAAGCAGCCTTCAAACCATGTCACTGAGACGACAACCTGAAAAGTCCAACAATCCAAACACAGAAGCACAAGGAACACAGAGCTCACAGGAAGACAATCAACACTTAAACACAGGTGAACCAACGAACACGACATGAACACCGTACGCCGCAGCCACCAGGCAAAGACAGCCTGGCACCAGGAAACAGGAAGCAGCAGCCTGTGTAGCTGGGACTTCCTGTGATCACGCTGGATTGTGTCCAGGTCCAATCATATCTGTTAGAGGACGTTATGGATGTCATTCGGAATGATGAGCACTTCTGAATTTCTCATCTACTCGAGTAGATCATGTATTGTGTTTGAAAAATGGCTCTCACTGAAGAAACTCAATCCTCCGTTCTTTGTTTACTCTGACAGTGTTTGTGAGAATGACAGGCGGTACTCAGAGATCACCCAGTGCTACAGAATCATAGAACCAGCCATTAACAGAAGAAATGCCATTTGCATCATGTTCTCGCTGGCCAATTAGCCCTTCATCATTAACTCTGTGCAAAGCAATGCAGGAGTTTTGAGGCTAGCTTTGCAATTCAAAAACAATCAAGGAAAAACATCTGAGATGTGCGATCGTGCAAAGCTCGCATGCTAATGTAGCTTTAAAAACTCTTAACTTTTATGAAAGGCCTGAAGCTGTGCAGAACATTCAGGACATTTCGATTGAGGCAACCTGCTGTCTGGAGCCGGACGCCACCTCCACATGACTAGACGACAACTCTGCACTGCAGACCCAGGACCATGTCACAAGGTCACATGTTGCTGAAAGCAGCACAAAACCTGCTGCAGACAAGCAGACACGCCATGGAGGTGAAGCCCTGCTTCTCAGTTCTAGTGAAGGAATCTAACCTGAGAACCAGCTCTGATCTGTGTTGGGGACGCATTAATGGAAATATTAATGTGAAGGACCCAGGCCTTTTCAGCAGGCCACAGGCCCTTCACGACATGACCCGGAGTCATGTTGTCTGCGAATACTGTCCCCCTTCACAGAGGAGACATGACCCCTGCTGTGGTGGAGACGCAGCAGACTTTGAAGCTCTCTAGAACAAAGGAGAGGAACTTCTTCCTCTCAGCAGGAGGCCACCGCCATCTTGTCCCACAGAACCTGAAATGGCTGCCCTCTTTCACCATGTGCTCAGGCTCACAGAACAAAGAAACCAGATAAGGGTGCAATACCACCGCCAACCTCACGAGGGCGCTTGTGAGGCTCCTCCCCAGAGCAGAGGAGGGAGGACCCAGATCACCGTCTGATTGGCGACGAAGACCCTGGGGGCGGGAGCTCCACCCGCCAGTCAAACAGAGTCACAGGACGCCATCATTAGTTCAACTGAAGTTTCTGGCTGTGTTCGAAACCGCATGCTTACCTACTACTCATACTAACTGATTGAGTATGCAGTGCGTTTACACTGGCAGTATGCGATTTTGAGTATGCGAGAAGTTCCCGGATGCATACTGGATTCGCCAGAAATGTTGAGTAGACATCGTGTGTTCACTACTCATACTGAAATTACCCAAGATGCAACGCGACGGACAGCGGTTGCGCCAGACAGAGCTTGCGCCGTCTGGCGGCCGGCGGGTGTGGTGATGGGGGCGGGGGGGGGGGGGGGGGGGGGGGGCGGGGGGGGGGGGGGGGGGGGGGCAGGGTGTGAGAAACTCTGCGCTCGCCGGCGGGGACGCCGCGGGGGTAGTGCGCCGCACCTGGGGGCCGGGGGTCCGCTGCCGGGCCTCCGGAACCAACTCGGTGCGACGCCCGGGGCGGGCCCGCTCCGTAGGACCGCTGGGTGAGACCGCGCGTCTCGGTCGAGCGGGTCGGCAGGGAGCCGGTCGGAGTGGCGGGGGCGGACGGCGGCGTGATCCGCAGTCGCCCGTCGCCAAAGCCCAACCGGGCCTGGAGGCCGGGCCGCTGGGTCGGGGGACCTGACCGCCACGGCCACGGCGCTGGGCGCCGTGCCCGGCGGGGGGCCCCCGTGGCGGTCAGGGTTCGTGTGTGCTCTGCTTCTCTCCTGCTTCCCTGCTTCTCTGACACCTCTATGCTGGAGCCGCTCACTGCAGCTGGCTCTCATTTTGCCGAATTCGTCCGAACAAAATCCTAAACGGTTGGTATTCGGACAAATGAACGACACACTCGGCTCTAAACGAGCACTTTGTTGCCTGATAAAAAAAAAATCTCGATGAAGTTGTACATTTGAAGAGTTTAGAGCTAAAGTGAAATCAGCTTTAGCAGGTCGATTTCGGCTCGGGGAGGAGTGCAATGCATCGTGGGTTATTATGTAGTATGCTATAGTGTAAACGCTTTGCATACTGTCTGATGGACTGAGTAAGCAGGATGCAGTGTGGACAGTATGGGTATGGAAGGATGCAGGAGGCAGTATGTGGTTTCGAACACAGCCTCTGCCTAGGTAGGACGTGCGCAGCGCGTCTCTCCCCCGGACTAAACCCGGTACCGAACTGACCCGCTGGCCGGGACGTTTTGGTTTCGGGCCCATCTTTCCTTCACCGGTGAACCCCTTTTCCCAGCGGAGCAGAACGGCAGGGCCGAAGACACCAGCAGGAACTGCACCGCTACAGCTCCCGCGGCTCAGAGCTCCTCCGTTCTCCTCCCCCGCAGCCGACCAAGAACCAACTGAGGGCCCGGACTGAAGAACCGGACGCCTCTTTTCCTCCACGTGGACCCCTCCAAGAGCCTGAGGTTCTGTTGGACGCAACAGAACCCGACCGAGATCAGAGCGACGGCTTTGATCGCCCCACCGAACTCACCTCATCAACGGACAGGACGCGCACCGCGGCTGAGAGCCGCTGCTTCAAACCCCTCATCACAGAGGTTCCTGGGCAGACAGCTCAGGTAGTGGCGACGACTCAATGCTTGTGTGTTTTTATTGTGAACCAGGACTGAAGCCGTTCATGATATATGCACTGTTGTTTCCTTTCCTCATCTCTCTCTCTCTTTCTCCTCGTGCGCTCCCGTGCGCACGCTCACGAGCACGCGCTTCCTCCTCACAGATCAGACCCGCAGGATGCCGGCTCGCCCTGCGTCTGTGGTGTGAGATAGGAAGACAGCCTCATCTTTCTCCGCCTTTCCTCTTTACTAACCCGAGAGTAGTGAGTTGAACCAGCGCGGTAGACCTCGAATCCAGAGCACGCACGCACGTCGAGCGCTCCATCACCGCACCTCTCTCTCTCCATCTCTCTCTCTCACTCCGCCCCTCCCCGCTACCCCTCCCGGGGAAGCCGGACAGGGACCGTCGCCCCGCTCTCACTCCGTTCGCGGAGCCCAGACCCGGGACCCAGAGAGACTCTCCCTCTCTCTCCCCCTCTCTCTCTCTCTACGCCATGCGGACTCCCACGTGCCGACTCGTCAGCGATCTGGACATTCACGAACACCCGAGCGTGACCCGAGTCACGCCTACTTCGTGAGTGACTCAGGATCGACTCCTCCTGTCGCTTCGGGTGGCCGCTCCACCACATACACACCCACACACACACACACACACACACACACACCCACGCTCACACCCACGCTCACACACACCTCCTCTTCCTCCAGGAAGAGAGACCACACAGCCGACCCAACCGGGCCACGCTCCGAACGGGTTAACACCCCTTCCTGTGCGTCTCCAGAGGCTCTCTCTCTCTCTCTCTCTCTCTCACACACACACACACACACACACACACACACACACACACACACACACACACACACACACACACACAACTTGCAAGTTTTTTAATGTTCTGTTTGAGTTATTAGATGTGTTAATTAGTGATAGACATTGTTAATAAACGCTCATTAACTGAACTGAACGATTCATGCTTCTCTTTCTGGTGGTCTTGTGACAAATGTCCTGGTTGTAACAGTCTATGCTGGATCTCACACCTTCTCTGATAATTTAACGGTTGTTTATCCAAAGATTAACATCCACCTTAAATTATCTTTCCATCTTTTGAGACTGAAAATTGGTAATGAATGTTCCTCTGACGAGGTGGTGCCCCGGAATTATCAATTAAATAACCCACAGGTTTATTTAATGCATAATTCACAACTTCCCTCAGCTCATTTTCTGTAATTTACCCATTTCCAGTAATTGGTAATTTGTGGCATTATTGATTAATTAATAACACCTTGTTAATCAATAATTTAATGGTTAAATCACTCTGTGGTCTACTCCATTCCCCAAATCGCTGATTATTCAACATTATTAATGAATAAATAACCATTTATTCTGATTAATAATAATTGATGTTGGGTTAAATTACTTGGTGCTTCACTTTAAACAGTTTATTACGCCGTAATTGATTGTTATTGGTGATCCAATGTGAATGACCTGCAATTATTAATTGGTAAATCAAAATTTACCCAAATTAATAAGTAACTAAATTACTTAAAGTAATCAATTACTCTCAGTAATCAATACTTTAGTAATTTATTCCCAATTACCAATCGTAAACCCCAACATCTGTCAATTCACCACTGGTAATATGTGACAGGATTACCAGAAGGTTATTTTTTCTCTCTGTTCGTTCATTTTGTTTAATTCACTGGCTAACTTGCCAGCAGTGCAATTCAAACGTGCAAACGTCCAAACACAGCGTTGCATCTCTCGCTCTTGTTTTTTTTTTTTTTTTAAATAGGTTTCTGTTGACATACAGACAAGAACAAACCCAAACCCGCCCATTTCCGCCAAGGCCAGAAGAAAGACCCGTATCTAACTCATCAGATGTTCCCGGTAAGACTGTGTGGACGTACTCAAATATGTAGTCTGTACAGAGTATAAACCTGACGGTTTCATACCGTGAGAGAGACACAACACCTGGACCTGAGGACCAAATCCGTCCAAATCGGCTCACTGTGTCAGAGCTGTCTGGTGAGAGGCAGCCGGGTTTGACTCAATCTGTCCTTCTGCTTGTAGCTTTAACTGATCTTCTTGAGTTGGATCACAGGAACCCCTCGCTAACCCGGTGCTTCTCGAGAACCTCCAGCCCAACACTTCGACTGGCGGCGACGATTACTCTGTGAAGAGTCAACCCTAAACACGAAGAAGCTCCAGCACCTTCTGACCTGCCCACAAGATACGACCAGGTTCCAGTGCGAGAGTCGCTCTCGCAGTGGAACCTGGTCGAGGATGAACTCCGGTCATGGATGAGACTCCGACCGTCTGGCTGGACTGCTGTCAGGACGACTGTCAACGACGAAACTTCAAGCTCCAGGAGAACATGGACAGAGTCAAGATGCTGCTGCTGTCCGCCTCCTCTCGTCGACCACAGCCTCGCTGTTCAGACGCAGCCGCAGCTTTTCACTAATCTGGCTTTGGTCCCATTTCCACGCAGACTCCACCGGGTCCAAAACGTTTCTGGTTCAGCAGCTCTGACCACCGTTGTTGTGTAAATGACTCCCAAGACACGGCGAAAGTTCTCCGTT
The DNA here is from genome assembly GCF_902148845.1 of Salarias fasciatus. Lineage (NCBI taxonomy): Eukaryota > Metazoa > Chordata > Actinopteri > Blenniiformes > Blenniidae > Salarias > Salarias fasciatus. Next base: position 1,473,115 of record NC_043746.1, on the reverse strand, counting down.
TCCACCGTTCCTGTCAGGACACCTCAGCAGGGAGTCGGCCGACACCGAGCAGCTGTTTACTCAGGATGAGGCTGATTTTGCCTTTCGGGTCACAGGACGCACCGTGTCTGGAAAACAAACAGGAGGAGCTGCGTTCAGCTGTGCCAGTGCTGCCGGCTGACGGCTTCTCCAGGACAGAGGATTCCTATTGGACATGGAATGTGGAGGCTTTCGGCGGTGGTGATATAACGCCGCATTAACACGTATATGTGCCTCCTGTGCAACACACAGACCCAGATAAACACCTGAAATAAACCCAACGTCTGTGTGTGTGTGGTGTGTATGTGTGTAACTGCAGTGTTTCCTTACCTGCAGTGCTTTCATGCTCTCATATTACCAGTTTCCTATCTCTTCTCTCTCTCTCTCTCTCTCTCTCTCTCTCTCTCTCTCTCTCTCCTGCTTGCCAAGCCAGCCGGTGTTGACGAAGCACTAGCTGTTGAAAGAGAATGAGTGCGTTTTTGTGTGTGTGTGTGTGTGTGTGTGTGTGTGTGTGTGTGTGTGTGTGTGTGTGTGTGTGTGTGTGCTGTTGACAGAGCTGAGAGATTTAATTGACACCCACAGAGAGAATTATACAAGCTTCCAAATGGTCTGTGTTGTGTGTTGAATGCGTTTCCCCGTGCTGCAGGGCGACGCTCCAGGACGACAGGTCACTGTCGGCCGCCTCGCCTTCCTTCCCATCTGACTTTGCTCTCCTGTTCCCTCCCAGCCACAGCTCATCCTCTCGTTCCGTTTGTAATGACAGTCTTTTTAATCTATTGTCTCTTTTTGTTTGTTTTTTTTTTTTTTTTTTTGCAGCAACACAAAAGCGGGGAATTACAATGCATCCTGCAAGCTGTTATCTTTCTGCTATCTGCCTCTTGGATTTGATGACTATCTGCTTACATACACAAATAAGGGGCTGTTATAGTTGCAAAATGACTCCGTGTGTGTGTGTGTGTGTGTGTGTGTGTGCAGTGTTTCCCCTAGGTTGAGAATTTACTTGTGGTGGTGGGCCGGGCGGTGTAGGAGGACGTTGCGGTCTTTGATAAGTGCATTCACAATAACCTAGTCAAACTGGTTTATGAACCATGTATTATTTATTCTAGATACATCTTAAGCCTGCTTTAACATAAACAGAACCAAAAAGAAAAGCGAAATAAAAAAAAAAAATGAAGGAAAAATAGCCATTTAAAGCCACTTGCAAAGCTAGTTGCAAAGCTGACAGTTTGTGTCAGAGCATTTTTCTTGGTTTAGTAAAAAAGATCTCCAATGCCTTTCGGTACGGAAAGGATCGGGGGTCAGGTCCATTTATGCTGATGCGCATGCATGCAGCAAGATGCTCCCCTTGCAGCCTGTTCCTCAGTTCAGTTTTGATCTGAAAGAGAAAAAAAACTTGCATAACCATAATGCAAAAGAGCACAAGAAAATTAACTGAAATTATTCACATTGTGCTCTTATGCATTATGGTTTAAATCACTTACTAGAGCTGGGCGATATAGCCTCAAATCAATATCACGATAATATTAAGCAGTTCACCTCGATAACGATAAATGGACGATAATTATCTACTTGGGGGGGGCATTTAATCAAGCTTTTTATTGTACTGGATTAAATTTATGACAGCTTACTGTGGGCTCAGGTTGTGCAAACATTATTATTTTATTTCTCATTAAATGGGGTCAATTTTCTTGAAATGCTATTACATTTATCAAGATTAGGGTACAAAACATATCTATGTATCCTAACTTTCACAGCAACAGACGTCCAAATCCGACAGAACTGTGCTGGTAATGTAAATGTCTTCTCTGTGGGCTTTAGGGAAAATCCGATGACTGGAAGACTATAGAAAATTATTAATGTTCCGTGGTTCCAGATGTTTCCAGTGTGATGTGGTGTTTTGAGCAGCTGAGAATGGAACACAACTGGACGTCTACCTGTCCCTGAATTACAAATGAGCCCAACTTATTTGTTTACAATCTCCTTCTCAGTTTCCTGTCCACACAACATCGCTTCAGGAAATATCTACGTACATCCACGCAACATAACAAGGACTCAAAACGATGTAGTTCATCCGCTAGGCCTTCAGATGGCGCTGTCACTCTGACACAGCAACTCCAAAATAGAGAAGAAGACACGGAGCAGGACTCGGAGCTGCACACGCAGCGTCATATAAACAAACACAACACCAGAACATACAGCCTGCTCAATAAAACAGCATGAGGAGCTTCTGCAGGAAAAATCAGCCAATCAGCTGATTATAAGTTTTACTGTCCGGGACGGTCGACCAGCATTAATCTGCAGCCTGCAGGCTGTTAGCCTGTAGCCGGTAGCGGCTAAACTAGCATGCTTCCATGCTATGTGTCCAGAGATCAGAGTACACGGGGGTGCGCGAGCCTGACACCCAGTGTGAGAGACAGACCGCGCGTTTTTTTTTTTTTTTTTTTTCATTAATCTGCTTGGGCGGGTGTCAATCTACTTGGGCGGCCCGCCCAAGTAAAGTGTATGTAGGGGAAACTCTGGTGTGTGTGTGTGTGTGTGTGTGCGTGTGTCTACCGGGCCCACGTGAATGTTCCGCTGCTGCAGAGGCAGAGGTTCAGATTCAGCGCTGTGGTTTCCAGTCGGTCTCTCGCTCCTGGTCTGATAAATCCTCCATCACACTGAGGCCACTACATTTCAGTTCAAAACACACTGGCTCTGCGTTTTCGTTTCAGAAGTGCTGCATGTTCACACGGCGACTTTGGAAAACGATGTCCAGAACCGGCCGCCGTTACTGTGTCGTGACCAGCGTCTCCTCAGCGAGCTGCCTTTAGCTCCCATCAGCAGACTCCTCCGCTCTTCACTGGAAGTCCTCTGACATCTTTTCCCACAGCTTCGACTTTTGGACAGAACCTCTCCCATACTGAATGTTGCCTTTATCTTTGTTGCCAAACAGATTTATTTGCCTGAACATTCCACGGTTTGATGTCTTCCTCTGCCAACACGTCCAGCTGTGTGGGATCACGCCACTCTCTGGCAGAGAGTGGAAAAACGAGGAAACAGCAGCACTCCAGAGCCTGCTTCCAGTGTCCACAGAAGCCTCTCCTCTCCACTCTGAGCTGAGCACCACAAAGCAGTGCTGTCGTCCTCGACACTGGTCTGGGTCTCCAGAGCAGATCATTGTGTTTTTGGTTTTTTGGTGTAGCGGGGCCTCAGCTGGTGGATGTGGTCTTCCATATGGTCTGGCTGATGGTCCACCTGTGCTGGACTCCCCACTGCTCCAGGGTGTGGATTTTCAATCTGCTCCACCAGTGGCAGTTTTTTGGGTAAACCCCAACACATTAAACATTCAGCAGAAAGACATCAGCCCGTCTGAGGGGATACCAAGGCGACATAGTGACTGTCCTCTGTCACTACAGGGATAATGCCAACAACGTCAACTCTGCGTTAGGTTGAAGTCCAGCAAACGAAGCAGGATGCTGAAAATAATGTGTAGAACCCAAACGACACGCCTACAAGCACCGAGCTGTCATATTAGGTTGTTTTGAACCAGAATCCACACCTTTGTTGACAGTTTGCCTCAAAGGAGTTCAGTAGGGATGAGCGAGTACACCACTATCTGTATCTGTATCTGTTTACCCATCCAAATTATCTGTATCCATATCTGCACTCGGGGGGGGGGGGGGGGGTCTAAACCGGGAGTGGGCGTGGTTTAACTGGAAACGGGCTGGAGCAGAAATTGTTGCACTATTTTAAGTCTGAAATTGATATGGATTGCTCAGAAGTTGCTATATTGATTCTTTATTTGAAAACTATTTACAGAACAGTCTCAGTGATACAATGTAAAGATTTTTGTTTTTTTTATTTTAGTCAGAACATGAATATTTTTAAAGTTATATAAATGATTATTTATTCACACAAAAGCCTCAGAAATAAAATTTGAATATTTTTGGTCACAATAGTAAAGGAACTATTTACAGAACAAGTATTTTTTATTGAGTCAGAACATGAATATTTTAATTGTATGAATGCCTCCCCCCACGATCCCCACCGGAATCTCCCCGGCGTCCAGGGAAACCTCTCATCCCCCCTGCTGAGCTTCCTGGTCATGTCCGCGGCTGCAGCGCCAGGACATGACCGGGACGTGGACCGGGACGTGGACCAAATTATTATGAAAAAGAAGACAAATAAGGGAAAAAAAAACACGAGGGAAAACGAAACTTAACACCCCCCCCCCCCCGAAAAAAAAACCCCAGCGTGCACAATCACCCGACGTTTCAACCTTGTAAGGTTTTCCTCAGGCACAATGCAGCTCCAAAGAAATAAAATACCGCATTTTTAATTTATCAGCTCCGACTGGCTTCTCTCACCAGGATCCTGTCGTCTCGGTGGAGCAGGAGCAGAATGAAGGACCAATGAGGATCTCCCATCAGCACGAGGACGAATAATGACGGACAATGCTCGGGCTGTCCTCGGATTCGGAAAAAATGCATTATCCGTAACGAGTACTCGTTTAAAACGAGTATTCGGCTCATCCCTAGAGTTCAGCATACTTGAAGAAGGAATATTGGCCTTACAGCCTCAGAGACTCTGGTTTCGATCTCATAAACACACATTGCTTTTTTTTTAATCCCTCCAGAGAGACACCAGTAAACAAGCCGCTTTGCTGATGTATCTAAAGGTAACGGCGCCCGTAGACACTGTGAATACTGGAATACATTGTGTTTTGAATACAGAGTCCACACAGATAATCAGACAATGTGCTCTTCACCCACTGAGGACTGGAGCCGTAATGGAAAAGACATTATGTCAGTGTAAAAGGCGCTGCGCCCGAGGAATCCAATATGGTGGTTTTGGAAGTATTTCAGTGAGTGTGTTTCATTGAAAAGACTTACTTGGGAAAGTCACCTGCCCAACTCAGTCCGGCTGGTGTTATTAACCAAACACCACTGAGGCCTCGTTCACACGACGACGTTTTCAAGTGAAAACGGAAAACTGTCTTTGCGTCTGTTTCCATGAAAACACTGGTCGATCGGAGCCAGTGCAGTCGGAGTCACCTTTCTCTTCAAAACGTCACGCACTGTGCAACTTTTTGAAAATGCTCCAACTCTGTGGAAGCTTCAGCATTTTTTTGTGGCAGTACTGTGTAAGCGGACACCGTTTTCAAAATGTTGCTGTGCAAAGATGAAACTGTTCTGACCGGAGAGACCGCCTGGCAGAGGGCAGAGGCAGCGTCGCTCCCGACGCCGTCCCAGGGCGTCTTCACATTCAGAGTCTGGAGCTGGCTGAGCGTGACAGAGCAGACAGTACGGCGGCGGCCACGTCAAAACTCCAACAGGGCCGTGTCGGGACCACAGGGGGCTCAAACAGCCCAAACAGCAGCAAGGGGCAGTGAAAACAAGGCCTCTGGGTAGATCAGGCCGTCTGATGGGCCTGCTGGGCAAGTCGAGGACCGAGAACAAAACAGAATACAGACCATTACTGAACCCACAACAATATTTTAAAGATGAGAGGAAGATGCTCTATAATCTGGATCTCCGTTGAGGTTAATTCAGTCTGTGGGAGGAAGATGCTCTGTAACCTGTAATGTTAGCTGAAACTACCCAAAATCCACTGCAATCACTTGTGTCCACAGCGGTGTGGATGGAGTCATCATGTTTGACGTTAAGAGCAAAGTCACTGAAAGTCAGTGAATTTCTGTGCTCTTCTCACACTCGCCAATGTTTACCGCCACAGAGTGTTAAACTGAAGTAATAAAGCATTAGGGACATCATGTACGCTGTGTTTCTTCAGCCTCAGGATGAAATATACTGGTTTTAATCTGAAGACGTATTTAGAAAGATAAATTATTCTAAAAAAAAAAAAAAAAGATAAGTTAGCTAGTAGTGACAGTAGCTCAGTCGGTAGAGCGGGTCGTCTTATAACCGGAAGGCTGGCGGTTCGATCCCCGCTCTCACAGGCGTAAAACTCTCGTTGTGTCCTTGGGCAAGACACTTCACCCACCTTGCCTAGCATGAAAGTTGTGAGAGTGAATGGTTGGTGGTGGGAGGGGCCGATGGCGCAGACTGGCAGCCTCGCCTCCGTCAGTCTGCCCCAGGGCAGCTGTGGCTACAGCAGCAGCTTACCACCACCCAGCATGGAGAGAATGAACAATGTAAAGCATCTTTGAGTGTCCAGAAAAGCGCTATATAAAACCAATGCATTATTATTATAAACAGATTCTGGGCAAAATGTATATCCTGCTGACGCCATGTTGCAGTTATTTAAAAGAAAATGATTGTATATTCCTTATGACCAGTTCTGTCCAGGTTTCCATCCTGCTGTGATGTTTCTACTCCAGATCATCAGGAGACGCCATAAAGCATACGTTTAATCTGTGCTGTAACCCGTTCCAGCGCCGCCCCCTGCCTGCCACGGCTCCTGCTAATAGTTTCATGACTGACTTTTATTTATTTATTTTTGATGTGATAATCTTTGTGATTTTTAATCCTCAAACATGCAGATGATGTTGGGAAAATCCGTGAGAGTCTGACGTTAGCTAATCCTGTGGCTGTGTGTCGGCCTCAGTGGGCCGAGCACACACACACACACACACACACACACACACACACACACACACACACACACACACACACACACACACACACACACACACACACACACACACACACACACACAGAGTCATGTTCTCATATTCATGTGATGTGCTTTATTAGGGCAGTGTGTGTCTTTCCCCTGAGAATGCTGTGTGTGTGTGTGTGTGTGTGTGTGTGTGTGTGTGTGTGTTTACGTTGAATAAGCGCGGTTGTCAAAACCTTTTGCTTGGAAACAGGCAGATGAATGAGCGCTGAGGAAGCGGCGGTCTGACTCACCCACCGAGCGGCGGCGGATCGGCCGTTTGAGAGAGCATGTGTTCGAGTTCATGACGCCGCTGTGGCACGGCACGGGGGAAAAGACCTCTCTACGTATATGATAATGAAACATATGAAGTGAGGAGGAAAAAGCCTGGTGAAGAGGCAAAACATACAAAGACACATGAAAGCGTACGGACAGCGGAGACACATTTCCATATAAACGGACGTCCTGCCCTCAGCCTGTCTCACCGTAGACGTTCATTGTAATCAAGAATGTAATCTGATTGGATCCGACGCGTTAACTGCGTAAGCTCATAAATAAATGTTTGTGTAACATTGAATTTGATCTGTTCTTTTATTCATTTCCTGCAGAAATGAATCAACAATCGCTTGTTTTCGACGGCCGTGAAATCAGAAGGACTTCCTCTGAAACGTCTGCGTCCGACTGCTGCTGATCGCACCGTCTGCACAGAGGGAAGCGCTTCCTGATCAGCCTTTGTGAGACGAGGAGGGTAAAGGAAGGCTGATGAACACTGAGCAGTCAAACGGCCATTCATCCTCATGGAAGCAACAAATCAGCCGACGCAGCAGATTCAACGGTCAAAGCCGCTGAAGACATTTCAGAACACACAGCTTCTCTGACAGGAAAACCAACTGAAGATGAAACGCTGCTGTGTGAACGGGGTCCAAATAAAACTTCCACCATCAAAATAATTCAACAGCTTGAAGCTTTAACGGCAGGCTTCCTCTTATTAATAAATGACCTGCATTTGAATGGCGCTCGCTCCATGAGGGTTCAGCTAGTGGACCACGTTCCAACAGCTCGCCGTTGGTTCCGTCAGGGAGAACACGCTGTTCTTCCTCGACCTTCTCACTCTTCAGGCACATTAGTCACATGCTGCTCACATCAACCGCCAGGCAGAACAACACACCCTGACCCAGTGTGTGTCACGTTCAATGTGCAGCGACGGGCCAAATGTGAGGCTCGTCTTTCTTTGCCTCCTTCATGAGAGTCTGTCAATCTCCCACTTCAACCGTCAGTTTTTCTTTATCAGGTTTAAACTACTCTCACCAGAATGTGCCGTCTTCTGTCTGACTTGAAATGAATAACATACCAATCCTCCTGTGATTTAAAACACCTGCCCTTGGTCCAGGTGTCCACAACAACAGTCTGATGGTGTTTTTTTAAAGATAAATCCAAAGCCTGCTCATAGCATCCCCCTGGCTGTGCTTAAGGACCTTGGCGTGGTCCAAATGAAGCTCACACAGCTGAACGAGCGTCCATCCAGCGTTTCCCTCTTCCTGGAGCTGGCTCTACTCTCTCTCGGGCCTTGTCCACGACAGTGATTTCTAACGAAAGCAGAAACCTTTCACGGCGTGTTGGCGGTCTGCTCACGCCACTTGGACTCACTGAAAACGTAACTTTAGGAAAATGTGCTGACAGGGAAAGGTATGTCACTGAATTGATGTTGCCAGTTTTGAGAAACGTCAGAATTTGAAAAAAAATAGCTTTCTTCTTGCTAACCAGAAGCTTTATGGAGAAAACTTAAAACCTTAAACATCACAAGGTGAAGAATACTAAATTAAAGCTGGGCCAAGCACTGATTGGAGTAGGAGGAGCTTAGGGGGGGTGGCTTGAGGCGTGCGACTTTCAAATCTTGCAGGCTCTTCAACATCGTCTACCCTCGCTTTAAGTAGAATTTATAGTCAAATGAAAAGTATCATAAAGGATTCCTGACGGTGTCCAGTCCCGTTACTGTATTTTCTGCATTCTTCCCTTTAATCAGCAGGCGTTTCCATTTGTCTCTCTCAGCTTTTTCATTTTATTCTCGTCAGAAAATTCTTCTTCTCACCCAGCAGCCCCATTCAGGATCTTATTTCATCTCTGCTGCACGATGAAAAAAAGGGAAATGTTTTATTCGCCGGGCTAAAGTCTTGCATCAGTTGGTGTGATGGTTTAAGATTTACAGCATTTGCTCCGTGCTGCTTCACACAAAACTCTTTCCAGCAAAGACTTCCTCTCTTGACCTCCACCTGGACGGTTGGTTTCCCAGTCCATGCAGGATTTCTGACACACCTCTGTGTCTGTGGAAACATTTTTCATTTACCAAATTTAAGTGTTTCCTCTTTTACAATCTTTTCCTTTCTTGCTGCAGTGACATGGGGATAAGTTCAGAGTTGGTATGGCTTCACATACATCGGAGCTGGAGTCAATCCACTGACGACCCTCCACGCTGCGTCGACACGACACTGGAGCATCGGGCAACACGTTCCCACAGTCACACACAATCCCCCTGTGCACGTGCACGTGCACTCACACCAACAGCCAGGGGCTCACAACAGGCAGGTCTGTTCATGGTCGGTAGAAGGGACACGTCTCACACGGCGCTTTGGTTGGAACACAAGACACACGACATGGCTTCAACATGGTACATCCTCACTGGATTCAGTGTTTTCTTGGAAAGCCAGTGTTGATACAAAAATCAGCATCTGGGACCAATCTCCATGATATGAACCTTGAACCCGTCATGAGATCTTTCCTCTTCCGTCTGATCATCTACCGGACAACAGGAAACACTGCAGCAGCTCACTTTGTTCTGTGTTCAAACCTCAGGAATCATCCAGGTATTCATCATTTCTCTCCTACTGAACCCACACACACACACACACACACGCACACACGCTCACACGCGCGCACACACACACACACACACACACACACACACACACACACACGCACACGCACACACACACCGGGAGGAAGCCAAACTGCCTGGAGCGAACCCAGGCACGCACAAGGAGAAAACGCCACAAAGAAAGGCGGCGAGGTTTTGCTGCCTGGTGGCGCCGAGCCAGGCACCGCGGTGCTCTCCTCCTTGTTAGTCAGCCCCGCGAAAAGTAAACAATGAAGTTCTGGTTTGAATAAAACTTTGACATTAATGGTTCCAGACGGAACTCTTCATATGAAGAAGGCATGTTGAATGCTGGCGGTTTAACAGCTCCTCCGGTAATTAGGAGAATCAAACCGTCACCCATCCGGCAGATGTGAAAAGTTGTGCGTTTCTTTCATTTATTTTTAATCTGCTGGTCATTAGCTCAACCCAGAAGCAGCGTTATTTCCTGAAGGGTCATTATCCTGCATTGTCCTAATGGTTTCCTGCCGGGTTCTGGTGAGTCACTCCGGGCTGAGCGGCGGCACTTTTATTCACAATCTGCTGAAGCCAGAATCTGCAGCGCCACGTTCTGACACCTCAGTTTGGAGCTCCGACCAATCAGCAGTCCACCTGAACCTCGTTTCCATTTGCGCTCACTGTAAGTCACGAAGGTTTGAGTTCCGCTGCCATCGTGCAGTGACCCGACAGACGGTGGACATGTGGGCTTTTTGGGTGCAACATTTGCATGTTTCAGGCTGGCGACCGACTCTAAGTCGTGAGCTGTCACTGCAGACCTTTCCGTTTCCGGAGAGATTCAGTGGCTCTTTCCAGACTCCTGCAGTTTTAGCTTCATTACAAAATTGCCTCATTCATATTTCACTTTGTTTGGAAAACAAGAAAAAACACATTGGCATAAATGTTTGAGTCAATGAGACGCCTGGAGTGATTCCGGGCCTTGATGAGTGTTCTGATGGAAGGACGTAAAGCAGGGTCACGCTCCAGCAGTAGATCTCACCACTTCCTCAAATGAAATGGTAGAAGGTCAACTTCCATGAAACCCAGAAAACCCAGGAACTTCACACATGGATTCATCAGCACGTCGGCAAACGTCCATCCGTTCGCCCATCTTTGTTCGTGCTTCACCAGTTGAGAGCGCGAACCCTGGATGACCTGGCTCCATCTTTTACACCACCGGTCGATGGAAGGACGGCTAAAAGACAGACTGTCAAACACACTCTCACTCACACACCTTTAGAGTCACCAGGTGATCTCGTGTGTGTTCTCAGAACGGGGAAAGGACAGCATCCAGACGGAACCCTACGAGTGCAGAGGTAGAACATGCAGCGTGAAGCCCGAGCTTCCCGGATGACGTCTGGACCCAGTACGAACCAACGTGGACAAGCTTTAGGACAGCAACAGGACGTAGGTGGAAGACGACACGTCGTGTTGTGCTGAACCTTGGGACAAACCTTTACACCAAGCATGAGCAAATGGTGTATCCTCCACATGCTGAACTCCAGCCACACTGGCAGAAGTAAAGGAAATCTGCTGCGTCACTGCAGGGAGTCTTCAACACAGACGGGTTTTAATTTGGTGTAATTAATTAATAGACCCTCTCAGCTCGACTGTAAATCACGTTCAACAGAACGCAGCTCCAGTTCCAAGCTAATGTTCCTTTTCTGCTGGATGCAGCTCTTTCATCTGCCTCTCACCGGCACTTGAGGAGGCCTTTGGCATTAGCACCTCGCTGCGGAGCGGCATCTAAAATTATAACGCTCCAAGTGGGCCAAGAGATTTAGACTTCAGCGCGCTGATGTGTAGGTGCCCCGGTGCCGGTCCTCACGATGCGCTCCACACGCTGCTTCTTTTTTTACTGGAGTCTTCTGTGATGTCCAACCACAGCAGACCTGATGGAGATGGAGCAGGGCCGGCCATTTCCTCTCCAGCACAGCGGTTATTGCTTTCAGGTACATAAGAAGCCGTTTGATTCCTTTCTGACTGTGTCAGAGTTGGATTGTTTTCATATCGGTGCAGCATTCCGTTTCCATTCAGCTTCCTGTCAGTCAGCAGGCAGCCCAAAAGATGAAGCCAAGGCTTGCCGTTGCCTAGAAACTTGATTTTCTAAGGCAACAGTTTACTGCGTGCTGGATTTGACAGAGTGAGCGCGCCGTAATGCACTCTCCGAGTGCTGCTGTAAATCAGTTAAAGACAAGATTTCAAAAAAGAAGAGAGACAGGGACCAGAGTTATCGCTGTTCCTTTTCCATTAGACTCTTCCCTCAGCGGTTCACAGCCAGGCTTCGCCCCTCTGTGATGGAGCAGAGCTGAAGGTGAAGGTCTGCTGCCATCAGCTGTGACAGCAGCAGACACATCAGTACTTCCTGGTGGAAACGGAAAACTCATCGAGTTTCAGGTTACGGCGCTCGAAGCCACTGAACCGGCAGCTTTTTGAAAACGGCTCCAGTTTTTGCTCCAACTGCATTTCCATGGAAATGAGGGACAGCGCCATTTCCCTCAAACACTGCTACTGTGCACGTGCACGTGCACTATGGTTTAGCAAAGAGTGGGTTGGTCCTGGTCCAGTCCAGACTCTCCTGCTCCTGGTCCTGGTCCTGGTCCAAGTCCAGACTCTCCTGCTTCTGCTTCGGGTCCCAGTCCAGACTCTCCTGCTTCTGCTCCGGGTCCCAGTCCAGACTCTCCTGCTCCTGGTCCTGGTCCTGGTCCCAGTTCAGACTCTCCTGGTCCTGGTCCCAGTTCAGACTCTCCTGGTCCTGGTCCCAGTCCAGACTCTCCTGCTCCTGGTCCCAGTTCAGACTCTCCTGGTCCTGGTCCCAGTTCAGACTCTCCTGCTTCTGCTCCGGGTCCCAGTCCAGACTCTCCTGCTCCTGGTCCTGGTCCTGGTCCCAGTTCAGACTCTCCTGGTCCTGGTCCCAGTTCAGACTCTCCTGGTCCTGGTCCCAGTCCAGACTCTCCTGCTCCTGGTCCCAGTTCAGACTCTCCTGGTCCTGGTCCCAGTTCAGACTCTCCTGGTCCTGGTCCCAGTCCAGACTCTCCAGGACTTGGTGGTTTAGTGTTCTCCCATTGTTGAAGTTTAGAGCCTCTGGTTTCATTACAGAACCAAACAGCACCCGCTAGTGGCCCAACATGAAAACTACACCGTTGTCAGCACCTGTCACTTTACCGTAAACAGACACTGTTTTCAAAATGTTGTTTTGTAAATGCAAATCTTTCCTGAAACAAAAACAGAAAAACAGAGTTTGCACTTCAAGCTGTGTTTAAATATTTCTCTCTCGCTGATGAAAGAGGACGAAAACAGAAAAGGCTTGTTTTGAAGTCTGGCCTTTCATCAGCTCTTCCTCCTGCTGGATGCAGTGTGACGCAGGCCTTTCCACAGAGTTATGTTCTCAAACCTCACAAAGCTCCCAGCGGGCCGCAAAAGCCACAACATGACCGCGGCCCCTAGCGGCGCCGCACCAAGCCCGGATTACCGGAGCAGGCCGCCACGGCCCAGGTCAGACCGGGTCGCCGTCCTGGATCCCGTCGAGGCTGCACATCTGTTTGAACAAAACCACGACAGATAAGAAACCTGGCTGCACTGATGAAAGGAGAGATGTCTGTTTGATCAGGATGTGAGTCTGTTCCGTCCCGTTGTTCACACAAGTGAAAGAAAGGTTTGAAAACAAAAACTGTTCTTTTGGAAGAGAGCTGAGCGGCTTTCTGTTCAAACGATGTTACTCATCACACTCAAGGCAGAAATCAACATTTTATTCTCGTCACATTTCTACCCATCTTGCTTCCCATCTTTAATGCTTTCTGGGGCTGTGTGTGTGTGTGTGTGTGTGTGTGTGTGTGTGTGTGTGTGTGTGTGTGTGTGTTCTCGTATTTCTATCCTTGTTGGGGCCAAATGTCCCCACAAGGATAGCAAAACGTGGAACGACGTGCCTTGTGGGGACCTTTTTCCGGTCCTAAGTAGGAGAAACAGTGTTTTCTTCACCATGTTGTTGTTACTGAAAAAAGTAAAAGTGCAAAAACATTTCTTTAGGGTTAGGCTGTGTTGTGGTGTGGGTTAGGGTTAGGGTAAGGGTCAGGGTTAGGGGCTAGACATGAATGGGAGTCAATGGAAGGTCCCCACAAGGATAGAAACACGAGACTGAGCGTGTCTGTGTGTGTGTGTGTGTGTGTCTGTGTGTGTGTGTGTGTGTGTGTGTGTGTGTGTGTGTGTGTGTGTGTGTGTGTGTGTGTGTGTCTGTGTGTGTGTCTGTGTGTGTGTGTGTGTGTGTGTGTGTGTGTGTGTGTGTGTGTGTGTGTGTGTTCATATAGTGAGCTGGGATTGACAATAGCACAGGACAAAATGATAAACATGACAGATGGATTAATGGATGGATGGATGGATGAATGAATAGATGAGTGGATGGATGGATGAATGGATGGATGGATGGATGAATAGATGAATAAATGGATGGATGGATGAATGAACAGATGAATGGATGATGAATGGATGAATAGATGATAAATGGATGGATGGATGATAGATGGATAGATGAATAAATGGATAGATGAATAAATAAATGGATGGATGGTTTCTTCATCTTGAGAAGTGTTGCTGGAGGACGCTGCCCCCGGATCATGCAGGTTGACTCGAGCCATATGAAATCCGTGTTAACGGAATCGCGGACGGAATCGCGGAAATGACCAATAAAAACGGAATTGGAATAAAACGCGGAATATTGCGGAATTCGTCCTAATCTGGCCTGAAATTCAGTTTTCGGGAGAAAATGGAACCTGTACGTCACTTCCACAGCGCTGCTAACATGCTAAAGCTGCGTTCACACCGCCAAATGCTTTCCGCGATTTTGCTTCAAAATACAATTGAAAACAAACGGGAACGCGCGTTCCAGCCGCGACGAGACGCGACGCAACAACACGATGTCCAAGCGAGCTGCTCCCTCCCCTCTCACACATTCAAGAAAGTTACAAAACTCCACGCTAAGCGCTAAATACAGAGCAGAACAGTCCACGGACTTTTATGCCTCAGGCGATAAGCTTTTCTGTAAATGCTGTCAACATACTGTGGACTGGACTCGCAAAGACACATGCGACTAATTGAAAAGTATTTCTTTGTTGCAGCACTTTAAACATTAAATGGACTGTTATATCCTATTAAATTGTGGACATTTATTCATTTCCACTTACCAGACACCTTTTTTATGGTAAAAATGAGCATAAAAAGCTAAATGCCAAATTCAGAAATATTAAAACGGAAAAAACGGAATTGGAGAAAAAATAAAACGGATTTCATATACCTCTGAGGTTGACTCAGTCACCCCTTCATCACTTAAAGGAACCAGTGAAAGCCGAGATGGTCGGGGCAGCGTCGACCCATCACCGCAGGAGAAGAACCTCCAGGAGGCGAGGCTCAAAAATCCACGCTGACCACGGCATGAAAACGCCACCAGCCTCTTCTGAACCATGGAGCCATTTCTGAAAACTATCGACGCATGGAGTGGTGACATTTAAAGGCTAATTTAACCGACTGTGACGGTAAGAAGGTGACTGCTGGTCCGTATTGATTATGACAGGGACGTGAACCAAATGCCATTCCTCTTTCTTTCATTATCTCAAAGTGGAGATTTAATGGCCATGCCTGCAGTTGTAGAGGAGCATGGAAACCTTCTACAATCTTCTGTGTCATATTTTCAAAACAAGGTTCTGAAGTTCTTACTGACTCTGAGGACCCGATTACAGGACAAGGTTTTCAAATAAAAATTGAAAAAAAAAAACATATTTTTGTTGATTCATGTTTACACCTAGAAGCGATGCAGAAAAACTCATCCATGCATTTGTTTCCACTAGATTGGACTACTGCAACTCCCTTCTTGCAGCCTGCCCAAAAAGTGCATTAAAAAACTTGCAGTTGGTTCAAAATGCGGCCGCCAGATTATTAACCGGAACTAGAAGAGGCGAACACATTACTCCCGTTCTAAAATCTCTTCACTGGCTTCCTGTCGAGTTTAGAGTCAGATTTAAAATCCTTCTCCTCACTTACAAAATCCTAAATGGAATGGCTCCGACCTATCTCCAAGATGCTTTAACGCCTTATCAACCAATCAGAGCACTTCGCTCTCAAAATGCAGGGTTACTGGTGACTCCTAGAGTCTCTAAATGGACACTAGGTGGAAGAGCCTTTAGCTATCAGGCACCGTTTTTATGGAACCAGCTTCCAAGTGGTGTCAAAGAGGCAGACACAGTCTCCACATTTAAGGTTAGGCTCAAGACGTTTCTCTTCGATGCAGCCTATGATCAGGTCAGCTAGGGACTCTAAACCATCATTATTAAAAGCTGCCCTAGGAGCTAGAATGCTGTGGGAAGTACGGTGCACTGAGCCCTGTCCTCTAATGTCTGAATGTTCTTCCCTTTAGTCCCTTCATTGCTTTTCACCTGCTGTCCCCCCCTTCGAGGGGGAGTCTTCTCCAGTTTCAGTTGCTGACTCCACTATTACGAGGGCCTATGAACAAGCTCCGTCCAGACCGGGAGGACACTCCTGTCGGTGCTGCCCGCGGACTGGCTTCGATTCTACTTCTGGGATCCGTGGTTCTTGTGCTGGACCGTCCAACGGACTGTCCTCAACATAGTCCTAGGCTTTACTTCTTATTGTCTCATGCTAGCTGTTGCCAAAGCTGTCCGTCCCTGGGAGAGGGATCCCTCCATACTGTGGTTCTCCCCAAGATTTCTTCTTTTCCCACTGGGTTTCTGGAGTTTTTTCTTGCCGGATGTGAGGGTCTAAGGCGGTGGTTGCTTCGTTTTGTCTTGTTACTGTGAATTTGACATACTAATATTATGCTTATTCACTGTTTTTATTTTTACCGACCAATGTAACATCTTGAAGCCTCTGAGGCAGCTGTTGTTGTGATGCTGGGCTATACAAAAATACATTGATTGATTGATTGATTGATTGACACGAAAACGGGGCTTGGAGCCACTGAAAATGCAAGTTTTTGATAATCCTCCAACTCCGTGTCCATGTCAACGGTGGAAAACACAACTTTTAGAAAAACACTTCTGCTGTGCATTTGGGAGCCGCTCCTCTGCACATGTGAGGAGTTGACAGCGCCCAGAATGGCCTCCAGAGTGGAATCCTGATGGCCGACTCAGGTCAAAACCCCCGGCTGAAGAAAACAGCCCCATGCATCTGGACCGTGCTGAAGAGAGTCACGCAACTCTACAGAATGTTGAGTCTGAAAGTATGAGTCAGTGCGACTTGGAAACATTGATATGAACGATACATCAGGTCCCGAATTGTGGATTCAACCTACAGATTTCTGGCAGCACCATGTGCTCCTTTGTGAGTTCTTACTGTTGGAAACTTGATCACATTTTTCAAAGTCCTTCATGCAGAAAAGCAGGATCGAGCTGTAATTAAATGTTTGCTGTAGCAGAAGTGTCATGCACATTCCACTTTTAATCAGGAAATTCTCCAGCAGGCACTCTGGGCGCAGCGCAACACATAGACTGACTGCACAGCTTTGCAGGGGCAATGCAGAAAATCACCAAACAAATAGAAAATAAACCACATCTTGAACTTCCCTGCAGTTGTTGCAGTCTTCCACTTATTCAAGGTGAGAATTCTATGTTCACACAAAACATCTGAACTATGAAAATCATGTCATGACAACCCTGAACACAACTTTAGCTCCATATCATCCCTCACTCGACTTCTTCATCCCGTCGGATGCTGCGAAACAACACTTCACCGCTCAACCCTGAGCTGACCTTTGACCCATGACAGACCATCTCCTCCAGCTCTGTCCACCTTGAACCACCAGCATCAGCTGATGTCTGTGTGCCCGATGCTCCACCTGAGCAGGTCAGCGATACAGGCCAGTGCTTTGTGGTCCCGGCAGTTCCACTGCATTACTCAGCTTTCTGCTCCATCCCTACCTCCAGCGGTACAAAACAGCCACCAACACAACGTCCGCGGCTCAAATCTGAGGAAGAAAGATTCTTCACACACACTCAGAACAGTATATACTGGATTTAATCAGTGAGGAATGTAGAGACCTTCGTCTGAGGCTCGAATCACATGAAGGCATCCCCACTGGCATCGACTCCTTGGCTCCCGGTTTGTATTGGTGCTTGAAAAAAGAAATGTTTTTTCATAAAGGCTGAAAGTGGGATTGAAGTTTTAATCAACACACACACACATCTGCACATCTACATACACACACATACAAACTGCAGCGAGGCTGAAGAGCCTGAGTGGTACTGAACAGAGAGAAAAGAAACACCTGGAAACCCCAGCAAGCCAGTTTAAATCAGACAGCAGGCTCATCAACAGGACGCAGGGACACCGGGGTGACCTGCAAACCATGACCTCTATAAATACTCCAGACCTGAACCATGAAGCCAAAGCTTCTTCATATTTATGAGCTCCAGCGATGAATGCATGAAACCTTCATCTGTTCAGGAGCAGCTTTAGCTGGAGAGGATTGACGAGGACACCATCGCGAACTGGAAAACAGTCTATACGTCTACTGATGTGACAGAAAGTGAGAGCAAGGCAGCAGGTCGGAGGACAACTCCACCAAACTGTCTTTTCCAGTTGACACAGAAGCATCAAGCCCCAGAATAACATCTCCTCTTTCCAGGCACCTTGTGTCTGGAGGCCCGGTTATCGTTGGGTTGATTGACTGTGAGTGGCTCACTGCTGGTGATCACACTCACTTCAGAGTTGCCGGTTTGAGTCTGACCTTGGCCTTTTTTTTTTTGCATGTTCTCCATAAACCAATCACCGGTCTGGACCGGACCAGACGGTAGCCAATCGCATCGCAGACAGGATTCAGGTGTCTGCTAGCCAGAGACTGCATTCCATCTCTGGGATCCGATGGGCTTTGGTGATTCGTAATGCAGATCTTTGGAGATCACCAGTCAGGAAAGGAGGACGTGGAATTGGATCGGGCTCAAGACACTGAAGAACTGCTCACTTGGAACCAGCGGGGCAAGAGAAAACAGGGAGCAGGAGCTGTGTCAAAGTGGGTCAGACCTGCAGACGGTGGTCTCTGTGGCTGTCCTGCTTCTCTTATCAGCAGTGGAGTCAAGCAAGCTGCATGTTTTCCCTCAGCAGTTCTGTCCTTAGTCCAAAGCCCAGCATGTGAGGGGCATAGCTGCTCTGGATGTGAACGTGTGACGGACTGGGGACGTCTCTGGGGTGGGCCCTGCACTGGTCCACAGCCAGCTGGGATCGGCGCTCGCGCCTCAGACCCTGAACTAGATAGATAAAGCGGAGTAGAGGTGTTTGCCCCGCGGGGACTGGTGACTTGTTCGGGGAACAGCCTTCTTTCAGCTCAGGTCGATGGTTTGTGTCTGCACTCAGGTGAACCAGGCATGAGGGACGGTTTGATTCTTTTCATGGTTTTTTAATTCTGTTGCTGCAGTTCATCACCATTCCTGTCCTACTCCAGCCTCCAGCATCTGTTTTCTCCTGAACACTCTGCTGATATTTTCTTTCATCACTCCATCTTAGACTCCAGGAAGCGATTAAAGGACGATGCTGACAACAAAAAAGGATCTGACAAGGACATGTTGTAGAGTCTAAACCTTTTCAATACATTTGTATTTATTCTCCTTTATCAGTTTCTGAAAGTCTGACAGCCTTGGAGCTCCTGCTAAGAAGCAGCCTCATTGTGCAGTCCACAACACTCCGCGGCCCCAGCAGAGGTCGTCCACTTCATTCTGCTATTCGCACAGTTTTTGCAGAACAGATTTAATTTCAAGTCTTAATTTTTGATGTAACCTTTGTCCGTTCTCATTCTAGCTGAAAAGTAAGAAAAGCTCCGAGCATTAACTTGGTGCACTTTGAATATTATGCTTCCAGACTCTGATATAAAAGGGTGAAATGTTTCATGCTCCGCTGGATGCCAAAGGTTTTCCACGGATGTGCCTTCTCTCAGGTTGCACACAGCGAGTATTCCATTTCTTTCCAATAATGCACATTCCCCACCTACTGTTCAGCAAAAACAGGCTGTTTGCCTCATGAGCAGAAAGAACACGACTCAAAAAACAAACAGGAGAAAAACCACCGGAGGGGTCTGAATAAATGAAGTGTCTGTTTGCCGTCTGCGTCCCTGCTGAGTCCGAGGTCCTGTTTGGGCAGACGGGTCACGTGCTCAGTGACATGCTCTGTCATTTCTGCACCGTAAACACAAAACAGCAGACAGACTCTAACATATTCAGACGGACTGTCCATCAGCCCGGAACCAGAAGTCTCCTCCAGAAACACAAGAGATGGAGTAAATTCTGAGAGGAAATTTTAGTTGATTCCATCTAATGATCATCAATAACACTGGATTAATGCTTCAGTCAACGTAAGTCAGTAAAAATGACAAGCTGACTCACCATCAAGCAGCGCTGAACACATACTGATGGATGTAGAACTCTCAGTGACGGCTAACTTTGAATAATAAAACGAGGAAACTTGACGGGAAACAAGACTTTACATCCACTCAACACTGCCCTCCACTGCACAGAAGCAGAATTCTTCTAAAGGTGGCACGCTGACCTTTAAAGCTGTGTTGTCTACTGTTGATATGGCAGGACACCTGTTTTTCTCTCCACACTATATTTCCTCCACCCAGACTGCATTGTGGGATGTAAAACCTGTTTCTTACCCCCAAAAAATCCTCTGACGGTCTGTTCTTTTGTCACTGGTAGGGCTCTGGTCCATAGCATCTAAACACACCTCATGATCATTTAATGGTTAGACAGGAATACATCCATCGGGTCCAGCTGGAGGCCTTTCCTCCTGACTGAGAGAAGCAGAACCTGGACCGGTCCAGCAGGCTGGACTGTTCTGCTCAGGATCAGATGAACAGTCAGGTCAAAAGTGTGGCTGAAAATCAAGTTTCCAAAAAAGCTTTGCTCTTTCCGGTGGCTTTGGTCCACAGGACCTTATGTTTGACAACCTGGTCTAAAGAGAAACGATGACTCTCAGACGACTGCTTCAGATGTTCTTCTATCTTCCACAAAAAGCGAATGCTAAACATGATTTCTGATGTCTCTAATTTGATTTGTTTTTTACAAGTTCACTGTTATTGGACTGTTTTGGGAAAACTGGGCTGTGAACAAACTATGAGTTGTGGTCAGAATGGCCGGTAGCTGATTCAGATCTGATAAAAGACGACCAAACATGCTGATGCCAGAGTCAGAATATTACCGCCCTGGCAGTGTTAGTTCTGGTATGAGGACAATTTTCTCCAGGACGGAGTCATCTTGGACCAAAACCTTGAACCCTGAGGCCACCTATACAAACCCAGACGTGTGGTTTCTGAGTGAGAGGCCAAACCTAATCACACCGGCAGAGGCCCGCTGTGGAGGAGCTGTGACCTGCGCTGAAGGAGAACCCTTGCCGTTCCTCAAACAGGCCCTCCGGCGTGACCTCGGGTGACGGCTCCCGTCACGGCGGCCTCATCCTCTCCCCTCCACCTCAAATCTTCAGTGACAACCAAAGTGCTGCAGAACGGGGAGGAAAACTAAATGCCAGTCACGCTCCCTGACCCGGCCGGCCTCTCCGAGCCGAGCAGAAATCAAACACTCTGTTGTTTCTCCAGACATGACAGCGCCGCCCAAACACCTGAGCTCAGCAAATAGGTTCACGCACCCCTTCCTCGCCCTCCTCACACCCCCCCTCCTCCTCATCTCTCCATCATCTCCCCTACTGACCTCAACTCACTGCGCCCCTGTGTTCAGCTGTCATCCTGTTTTTCATGACGAACGCCTCCTCCACCCCCCTCCTCCACCCCCTCCCCTCCTCCACCCCCCTCCTCCACCCCCCATTCCGTCCTCCACCCCATCCCCTCCACCTCCCCTCCTCCACCCTCCTCCCCTCCCCTCCTCCACACCTCCCCTCCCCTCCTCCATCTCCCATCATCATTTCTCACCTCCTGCTCATCTCGTCTTGTTTGAGCTCACTCCTGTATTTGCATCTTCCTCGTCAGCCACCCAGCCTTTCTTTTTCAGTGACACACACACGCACACACACAAACACACAAACACACACACACACACACACACACACACACACACACACACACACACACACACACACACACACACACACACACACACACACACACACACTGTCCTCTTACTTCCCGTCAGCAGGAGCCCCATTTGACCTTAGTAAATGCAGCCATAGAAAGCCTATTGATTTATGCATACAGATGTAGTGAGTGTGTGTGTGTGTGTGTGTGTGTGTGTGTGTGTGTGTGTGTGTGTGTGTGTGTGTGTGTGTGATGTGTGTGTGTATGGTGTGTGTCTCACCCTTCTCAATGTCACACTCTTGTTAGCTTCCCAAGTTGCTTTCACAGTCCGCACGAGCCTGAGTGAGAGTGATGCTGCCTGTTTGTGTGTGTGTGTGTGTGTGTGTGTGTGTGCTCTTTCCAAGCCCGTAGTGATTGAGATGGAGAGGACGTCGCGCAGTCGCTCGTCTGCATGCTCATCACCCCGGATCCCCCACACGAGCCTGACGGGCGGCGGCGGCGGCCAGTCGGGTCGCTGGGATAAGGACGGCGCTCGGCTCTGATTGGACGATAAAGGGGGACGGATTAACCCGCGGGGCCCGGTGCTGCTCCCGCCGGCTCCCTCCTCCCCCGACGCTGAATAATGTAGCTGTTTGTTTGATGGGGAAGCAGTGAGGAGATGAGGCGGAGGGAAAATGATGCAGGGTCACGGAGAACCGTAAGCAATGATGGGGAAGGAATCCAATCAGTGTGAAAGGGAGACAGGGAAGGCAAGGCGGCAGCAGGAGGAACGAGGAGCACGGCCTGAGCAGGGAAACTGCTGAGAAAGGCGTGGGAAAACGCTGCTGATGAAGGATTCTGGGAGACGGGAGCGCTCTGCGATTCCTGGTCCAGTCACCTTTCCACGCCGCCATGCAGAACTTCAGTGTGGGAGCATCTCTGCAGTGGAAGCATATACCGAACATTCACCACGGGTCACCAGGGAGCCCAGTCCCCATGCCTACCGTCAACTCTCCACATCCCCGAACACTGAGCACCGATGGACTCTCTCTCTCGCTCTCTCTCTCTAATCCAGAGAGGACTACAAGTGTGGAATCCACCACAAAGAACAGCCCATCCACGAGGAAACACGACGCCTGTGCTGGACACCACCACACATGACTAATGAACTGGGACTGTGTGAAACACGACAGCAGGGGGAGGACGAGCGAGTAATCACAAATAGTTACAAAAACAGTTATAGGCTAAAATCAGATACGCTTTCTTTTAGGTGCATGTGTAGCTTGGCTCGGTCCCGTCATGCAGAAAGATTAAAAACCTTGTAGAAAATAAGCTTTTGTTCCGTAATAGTACACCTGTGAATAAATCCAAAATCACAGTTTATGAACTAAATTTCATATCGGATCTTTTCAGATCTGATGACTAATGAACTGGGACTGTGGGACAGCGCCACCGTGTGGCAGGACAGACGGTGTCGCCTGGGGCCGTTATGTTGTATGTATAACGCTAATTGTATACTCTTTGTCCGCTCTGCTACGTCACTGGACATGTTAAACTCCACATGATGGCGTAACACCGCCCAGCCACAGGCCTAATGACTGCAGTGTCACCCACAATGCTTTGCAGGTCTCCCGTAATGCAGGCGACACCTTGCAGGAAGTCAGCCTGCCGCTTGCTGCTACAGCCTGCTAGCTTGCGCCTGAAGCTAAACTGGCCGTCTTTGAGCTGGAAAATAAACAGCACCGTGGTCCAGCGGCCGCTCCCTCTGCGCCCCCTGGTGTCACGGCGGTGAACCTGCGCAGGACGCAGGACCTGGAAGAAGGCCCGGGGCTGCAGGGACCGTGTGGAGGCTCAGGACACATGTACAGAGGATGTGTGTCGCTGCTTTAAAGATCCATGAGCAGCTGTACCAGTCAGCGCTTCGCGTCTCTTTAAAAGCCGTAGCGATGAGCGCTTACATGGAATTCAATAATTGAAGAGTGTAATTCACAGCTGGCAGGACTTCAGCACTGATGGCCAATAAACTCTGACAGCTCACGTTCACCAGTTCAGGAAAAGGACATTTTATGAAGTCTGAACAGGACCGTATGGACACGGCGTCATGTGGAGTCCAGCTCTGTCCCTCTTCACCCGTCACGAGCACCGGGACGCAGAGAAAACCACGAAACGAGTGTTTTAAGAAGAGAGGACGCTGACAGTGTACGCCCGGAGGCAGCCTCGCTGAAGCACGCCCCTGAACTGATCTGCGAATATACTGTCAAGCCAGTGCTTTAAAGTTTCTGGTCCTGGTAATTTGCAGCAGTACTTGTCTTTAAAAGTCTAAATCATGTAAGCTTAGCTGATATTTGCTTTAATTTCGTCCGGTTGTAATCTTAGGAATTTACAACATAATGAATTCCTGAAGTCTGAGGAGAAAAGCCTGAAGTGAATTAACTGATAGCTACAGGCAGCTAAATAAATAAATAAAGGGAGGAAAATTAAATATGCTAATGAAGAGTGTTCCAGACACTGCTGACAGTGACTGTCCAGTATTTACTGCAGGGCTGCAGGATCTGCTCCATGTCTTCAGGTCCTTTAAGATGTACACAGACGAGCTGAGAGGTCAGGGGTCACGGATCAGGAATGACCTTTTTTCTCCACTTCCTCCCGGGCGCTGGAGCAGCCTGAAGCCAGGTAGCCCGGTGTGTGAAGCCTCGTCGCTGTGAGGAACAGCCGGCCGGCCGGCCGTGACCACACTCCAGACCCATGAGCACAATGTTTCTTCACAGTGCTGGACGGAGGGGGGCTCGCCGCCATTTTTATTTATTTATTTTTTTGTGCCACGGAGTAACTGTGGCCTCATGGCAGCCACAGCCACTGTAAAGAACTGTACATTTTCACTGTTGTTCTTTATTGCTAAATTAATAATTTAGAAAACAAGAATGATATTACACCCTAAATGTGACTATTTTTTGTTATTATTTTGACTCTGTTGAAGCAGAGTGTTGACATACAATCAGGAAAGAAAGAAAACCGTCAGAAGAACTCGACCTAATAGACTGATTCCTGAGTAGATTCAGGG
The DNA here is from genome assembly GCF_902148845.1 of Salarias fasciatus. Taxonomy (NCBI): domain Eukaryota; kingdom Metazoa; phylum Chordata; class Actinopteri; order Blenniiformes; family Blenniidae; genus Salarias; species Salarias fasciatus. The sequence goes on along the minus strand of NC_043746.1, from coordinate 1,448,539 downwards.
AAAAACACCTGATTGTGGTTCATGAGAGCAAAAACCTTCCAGTGAAGCTGTGGTTCACTGCCAGAAGCCGCCCTGAGCGTTTCCCATCAGTCCCGGTGCGTTCACTTACACATCCATACCGTATGAAGCCAGCAGTCACTTCGTCGGAGCCAGCCTTAAGTGGATCAAAGCCGTCTTAAATCTGCACAGAGGGAGAGGCTGGCAGATTATTTATGACTGAAATGAGCCGGTTTTACACACTGAGGAGGAAAGTGAAATATTAATGAAGTATCAGAGCAAAACTCAGCAAGGTGGAAGTCAGCGGCTGGCCGTCCGCCACGTTCTCCTGAGAACCGGAAAGCAGCCGAGGCGACCCCGATCGAGGCCCACGGTCCTGCTCAACCCGCCATGTACCGACAGAAAGGACTCATTTAGGCCCCGCCCACAGGACTTCAAGTGTAAAGTGTTTCATTTTAAAGGATTTGGAAATGAAGACCAACGATGTGTCAACAAATGTCATCACAGCTGCAATTCAGTGGATCTATGTTCTGAAATTTTAGTGCGTAAAGTTACTTATTTCTTCCGATTTTTGGACGACAGTGTTTTGTGGGTGTTTGTTCCGCTGACGGGACGCCAAATGCAAATGGTTAATGCTCTGAAGCCAAAAAGCTCATTTTTTGTTCAAAACCAGGAATTAGGGCCAGAGTGTTACATCCAAACTAAATCTGTAATCTGCTTATTTAGAGATCTAATTGTTAAAATGTCACACATAGCAACAAGAACCATATTTATCTTTAGCAACATTTGCGTTATTTCTTTTGTTTAAAGGTAGCAGGACGGCAGTCCCCGAAGGAGGGTGAGACTTCTCGTATTAAACAAATCGGGCTGTTTCGAGGAGGGTTAAAGGCATGAAACACAGCGTGCCCATCATAAGCCGAGCGGCGGAGATGGCGTCTGTACCGCCGCCAGGCCAGTGAGGCCCGGGCTAAATGGGTCACGGTCCAGGCTGGCGGAGCCCCGCGGGACGGGAAGCAGGGGTGTGTTCACACACTCCCAAATCCCGTGGCCAGCCTCCACCTGCACGGAGGCTCGGGAGTGTGGAGATCCCCCCCTGGAAGCAGAAGAAGTTTGTGGCGGGGTTATTAGAAGCACTTACACAACTTTCACACCGGCTGCTCGCGGAGGCGTCGACCGTACCGGAGCGTTTCCGGTTAGCGATGCTCTCTGTGACCAATCGGCCTTTCTAAGCCGTGGTAAGCCGGACTAAGCCCGTTTGAAAGTTGCTGCCGGTCTGCTATACGCCGAGAGCGTGGAGTGACGTGTGTGTGTGTGTGTGTGTGTGTGTGTGTGTGTGTGTGTGTGTGTGTGTGTGTGTGTGTGTGTGTGTGTGTGTGTGTGTGTGTGCGCCATAATGCCCAGCGGGGGTTGTCGGGCTGTAGATAGGCCACATACAATGTTCCCATTTGAGATAGCGAGAGACGGGGAGGAAGGATGAAGGGAAGCAGACAGAGCCGGAGAGGGAAAGTGAGCATTTCTGGGTCGTGTGGGTTGTGGGTTGCCCTATTTAGCGGTTTTCTGCCAACCTCTCAGAGGCACGCAAGTTCACACTCAAACACACAAAGATGCGGCACGCAGTCACGCAGCACTCATCCTTTTCTGCTGAGTAACATCAAAAGGTGTGTTTGCCTGAGCAGCTCTCTGATTTTACCTGCCATCAATAACTCGTGCTGTTCTGGTTCCTGCAGCTTACCTGAACGGCAGCCCGTCGCTGTGTGTCGCAGAGCGGCCGCGGTAACTGGACCCCGCATTCTGAACCAGGCACTCCATGTGCTTCCCTCGTGCTGAATCAGTGTGTCGTGCACGCTCTCAACATGACAAGGACATAATTTCTCAGGGATTTGAATGATTTTTTTCACTCCAGATGATGTGAAATGCTCAATGTGCTCCAGTCCCTGGAATCCTAATGCCTGAATTTGTGATTACTGAAGACCGAAAGATCTGCTTCTGAAAGCCACCTTAGCAACATTGAACACTTATGCCATTGTACATTACTGTGGAACATGTTGAAAATCTCTTACTGTTAGACAAATTAATGCACGATTCTTTGGTATTACAATCTGAAAACATGTTCCAACTCACATGAGCCCATTTGACATTATGACACAGGACTGGATGAGATATGAAGACACAGTACTTCTACATTTGATGTTCAGTCTTTTAGTTTTGTCATAAAGACTAGTTATTTCTACATTGAGATGAAACCTGAGATGAAATACTGGCAAAAATGTCCAAAACACTGTATCCTAACAGGAAAATGGAAAAAGAGGAGGAGACTTTCTGCTGTTCCAGTTGGACTTAGAGGATAGAAGGGGAGAAATTAATAGTACAGACAGGTTGAAGGATTCAAACCCTGATTCGCTAAAATGACACAACATTGTCAACGAAGCCACAAATCCAAGAGTCCACGTTGTTTTCCAAGAACAAGATCGGACCAACTTTAGGGAGAAAGTGATCAAATGTATCAGAAATCTAAAGGTGCATTAAGGAGTTTGCATGTTTTATGCGAAACAGCGCCCCCTGCAGGCCTTGGGCATAATGCAGCTTAGTGAAACACTCGTGCCTGTGGCTCGCGTGCACGGAAGAGGGGAACTCCTTCCTCACTCTTTTAGTAGCGCTCCAGTAAAATGTGAGTTTCTTTTACCTGGTGGGGTCTGTGTGGAGCTGTGGCAGTGCTAGAAGCTATTGACCAGCTGTTGTGGACTGTTCATGCCACCATGTTTATTGGTCTGATGTCAACGTTCTCACTCTGTTCTGTCTGTGGACTGTTTACATAGACACTACACTGTGATTCATTATTATTATAAAAGTCATTATCAATCTTTGAAATTTTACCAACCAATGTAACATCTTGAAGCCTCTGAGGCAGCTGTTGTTGTGATACTGGGCTATACAAAAATAAATTGATTGATTGATTTATTGATAGAAGCCAGTCTTTTCTTACTTTCTGGAAGATCCTGCTCAGTTGTTGCTCACTAAGCATCTGGCGGAGTAATGCCGGACAAAACGAAACCTAACCAGCCGGAGCGCGCATTACGTCATTCCTCTCAAATTCTCCCCAAAAAAATTCTGGTGCCGGACCGGCACTGCAGCTTTCAAGTGACAATTTAACACTGTAGCAGTATTTGCAATGGATATGTCAGGACACATTGTACACATAGAACGGAGACCAAGCTGACAATGCCAGCGTTAAGTATCAGATAAAACAAGCTGTCAACACCACAATATGGACCGGTGGTACTTTCAACAAACAAGACAAACCCAACTACCAGGGAAGGGTTAATTCACCTCACATCAGATTAAACAACACCTCCGTTCACAGGACTGACATGTGTTCCTTTGACATTATTCAAGTGAAGATCACCACGCAAAATAAATTCATTTTTCATTTTCTGATAAATTGTCATCTAGTACCTTTTATCTATTACCATTTCCATATATTCACTGACCGTCCAAGAAGCAAAAGTGAATATCTACATCTACTTTGGTTCACTTAAAGGCATCAAAAGAGATTTTCACGGTTTAATCAGAGCCAGCAGACAGACTGAGACACACCAGGCTCCGAGACACTTCATCAGGACCACAATGAAGTAAATGGCCTGAGAGCCTCTCCACTAATCAGAGCCATTCTGTTGAGTGGTTTCTTCATGTTTTCACTCCTACAGCTGACCCATCCAGTCCTCCCCCCCTCCCAGGCCAACACAGGAGCATAAATTACCTGGAAGAGGACCCAACAGACAGCGGGGCTCTTCATCAGCTATATTATCTGGCCCAGTCAGGTCTAGGAAAGAGTCCAAGTTTCCCTCTCAGTCAGCGCTTGGTGAGTGGGTTTCTGAGCGAGTGGCTTCAAAAGCAGGGATAAGAAGGAGGCTCGGTTTCATCCAGGGATGGAGTTCCATAATTTTCAATATTATTTCATTTCTACCAGTAATGGCCCCGGTGGTAAATCATGTGTCAAAAACTGTGATTTCAGTCTCTCACACAACAAGCCTGCATGTGAATGGGAAGTCAGAAGCAAATTCATCACAGAAGCTTTTTTTTTCAACCAGTAAACTCCCAGACTGACGATTCACAAGCTTTTGGTTTTTTTTGCCTCCTCTCAAACATCGGCTCGCTCTGCCTCTTCGCTCTTTGCTTTTGTTGAGGTTATGTTAATCAGCAGAGCCAGCTGCTGCGGGAAAAAGGCGCCACACTCTCAGGCCTTGATGGGACGTATGAAGAGCTTTGCTGTGCAGCGTTCAGGATGGCGGGGCGCCTCCGAGTGGAAGGAGCGGGAGCAGGAGCTCGCACAGTGGCTTCCTCCCCCTACTGGGTACCTCTGACGGTGGAAGCTAATGTAATCCCTGGGGAATATTGGACTGTGGCAAACAAATCTCAGCCATCTGTGAGCGCTCCTGTTGGACGCCAGGAAAAACAGCTGCCACGACACAGCTGTGGGTTCACAGGACGACAGCCTCCTTCAGCTGGCCAGGTCGTTCCACTGAGGCAACGCTCAACTCTGAAGGTCCTGGAGATTCAGCAACAATCCAAGAGGCTTTGTTTTTTTCTTTAATGAAATCCCAGTGTGGTTCTGAAGGGCCGGTCTGGCTGACGCCATGATGAGCCAAAATATCACCCGTGACCGCCAGAGGTTGTCTTAAAAACAAACCCTAAACTTAGTCAAATTTGAGGAAAGCCAAAGAGCATTTTGAAGTAAGTTGGGAGGATGGATTGGCCTCTCAAGCAAAGTTGACAAGAAGCATCATTTTCCTTAACATAATTTACATTCATTTTACAATACATTTAACTGCCAAATTATAATTTGTCATTTCATTTGTTGTAATTTTGTTTGTCAAACCTGATTGTTACAAATGATTTAATTGATAATTATTCCGTATATTTAGTTATTTATGTTTATTTTTTGGTAAATTAAGATCTTATAAAATGTGATTTTATTGTATGCTGAGCAATTCTGAGTGTGCTTTTTTTGTTCCACTGGGACATGTTTTCAGGTTGCACCGGTGCTGCTGCTTTTTCAGCCCCCCTGCGTGTTCGCCTTTTTCTTTTGGAGCTGAGAGAAATGCCGGTTGAAGTGTTAATTTAAGCGACCTTTTTATGAAGATTGGACCCTTTTTCATCTGCCATTGTGTGCAGCCATTGAGGTGCGGTTTGCTGTTAGCAGATATGTTTGCACTTATTACTGTATTTTTCTGTGATTGTTCTTGTAAATAATTTATCTTTTGATTGTGCTTTTTTATAGTTTGACGAATAACACAGCTGACGTTTATCAGCTGTGTGGAAAACTATGGCGTGATAATTGTAATAATTGCACTCACACTCTGACATCTTGGTCCTAAATGTGTCTCAATACTTGCTGCAGGCAGTTTTTCGTCCCTATCAGCAGGGTATGGACGAACAGCGCAGTGATCTCCTGGACGCCGTTCTGGAGGGACGATCGCTTGAGTTCTGACCATGCTGGAGTTCCACAAGAGCGGATCAAGTGTTGCCTCTAGCCCTATTTTCCTAAATGGTACCACACTTTGGCTCCACCATAACTAAGCCATGAAGAGACCTTGAGGCAGCAGGATGAGGTGTGAACCTTTACTTTTCTCTACATGACATCAACTTTCTCAGCTGTGGTTCTATCATAGATGATGCAAATATTTGGAAACGCTGCTACTCCCAGTCCAGACCCTCCTGGTCCTGGTCCCAGTCCAGGCCCTCCTGGTCCTGGTCCCAGTCCAGACCCTCCTGGTCCTGGTCCCAGTCCAGACCCTCCTGGTCCTGGTCCCAGTCCAGACCCTCCTGGTCCTGGTCCCAGTCCAGACCCTCCTGGTCCTGGCAGTCTTAGAGTTGACAGTCACAAGAATCCTACCTGTGGTCTGTCCATGTGAATGTGTACTTCCAACATTTGCTTTGTTTGTGTGTGTGTGTGTGTGTGTGCGTGTTTGTGTGTGTGTGTGTGTGTGTGTGTGTGTGTGTGTACGCGTTTTCGCGAGCGAAAACCTGCACGATGTGCCTTGTGGGACCTTTTTCCGGTCCTAATGAGGGGAAACAGTGTTTTCTTGACCATGTTGTTGTTACTGAAAAAGTCAAAGGTCAAAAACATTTCTTCAGGGTTCGGCTGTGTTGTGGTCTGGGTCTGGGTCAGGGTCAGGGTAAGGGTCAGGGTTAGGAGTTAGACATGAATGGGAGTCAATGGAAAGTCCCCACAAGTATAGAAATACAAACCTGTGTCTGCGTGCGTGTGTGTGTGTGTGTGTGTGTGTGTGTGTGTGTGTGTGTCTGTGTGTGTGTCTGTGTGTGTGTGTTCATTACAGAAACAACCAGCAGCACAGCCTGACATGCTCACATCATTTCTGGGGTTTCTGCCACTGCTGTGCAGACATGATTTTCAGAACGCTGCCCTGTAAACGAGAAACGTTTCTGAAAGGAAAACGTGGAAATGCTGCTTTGTCGTGCAAAGGGAGGCTTTAATTCTCCGTCGGAGTAATCTGGAAAGAAAAGGAGCTTCATAAAAGCCCCACCCTGAAGCTCCCAGTACTCTTGAGGATCCACTGCTGGCATTCAGACGCCACGGCTGAGCTGCAGGTGCTGAACGGTCTCTCATCTCCACGTCACGGCTAGCGTAGCGTCGTCGATATGACACCAAGTTAAACCTCCGGAGAAGAACCAGGACCGCAGGGGACGTTTTATAGCTTTAATTTTCTCCCCAGTCGGTGAAAACCATAAAACTGGGATCTCCAAATGGCGGCCTGCGGGCTGGATCTGGCCCGCAGAACCGTCCAATCCCGCCCGTGAGAGGATTCCAACACGTGCGCACACACGCACGCACGCATTACCCTGGGCCCTCGAGCGGACGCACGCACCCCGAACTGACGGACCCCCCCCCCGGTCTGCGGGTGCATGCCTCCATCGCCGCCCCCCTCCCCCTCCTCCCGCTCAACGGATTGCACGAGCCCCGGCTCGCGATTGAAGTGCCCAAAAAAAGTGGCCCGACGCCAGGTCTAATTGCCGACGCCTGCCATAAAACATCAGAACCTTTTCCCTCAACAAATGCATCACAAAACACAGAGCATCGGCTCTGCACAGGTCCTCACATCATAATGAAATTATACAAAAATATAATAGTGAAGCCATATTACAATAAATTCACACACTTACGGCATTGCCTTGTTCAAGATTCAAAGTGGATGGCATGGGATCATCACAGACATGTTGTTCAGCTCTGCATGCGTCTCGTTTGCGATCGAAACCGGAAGCGACGTGGCAAAACCGGAAGTATAATTATTTCTCCGTATTTTTATACAACATGCATAAATAATGGTGAAATTCGCACATACAACATCTCTGAATGAATGTTTACACTTTTTAACAATTTTTTAAACATTTTTAAACATATTTAGCTGTTTTTTAATCACATGAACTTATGACAGAAAACAATTGCCTTCAGGGCAACACAGCTAGATTAGCAGCAAGTGTGAGCGTCCATGTGACTGCATGCTGGTGAGTGTACGCGTTGTTTTATTCCTAATGTTATCCAAAAGACATTCATACAGTAGGTGAAATCACAGCAGCAGTCATATCGGATCACTGAACACACCGACGTCAACACCCTTCCAGTCAGGCAGAGATAAATCATCCAATTCACTCATTCCCATATGAACAACAGTGAGAGGAGGGAAAAAAGCAAAACGCTGCCTTTCAAGAGGATGAAACCTCCGGCAGAAGCAGGCGAAGAGGTGGGTGGGCGGCTGTCTGTGGGGAGCGGCTGGAGCGAGACCAGTCTGGATGTGATACAATGCCGAGACAACAAGCGGTTTTATTGGCACCTTTTCACCGGCCGTGCCCGCTCAGCCATGTGTGCATGAGCATACATGTTCACGGTGACTCAGTCGGTTCGAAAACTGCATTTATAGGACTGTGAATGACGAGTTCCGAGGAAAATGTCAAAGCCCCCTGGACAGGCCAGCCCACGGCTGAAGCAGGGAACATCGCTCAGTGGCCAGGTTGAGTCACGCCGACTGACCAGACCAGAGACACGTCACACGGCTCCCAGACGCTCTACCTCGCTTCAGCAATAACCAGACCAGAGACACGTCACACGGCTCCCAGATGCTCTACCTCGCTTCAGCAATAACCAGACCAGAGACACGTCACACGGCTCCCAGACGCCCTACCTCGCTTCAGCAATAACCAGACCAGAGACACGTCACACGGCTCCCAGACGCTCTACCTCGCTTCAGCAATAACCAGACCAGAGACACGTCACACGGCTCCCAGACGCCCTACCTCGCTTCAGCAATAACCAGACCAGAGACACGTCACACGGCTCCCAGACGCTCTGCCTCGCTTCAGCAATAACCAGACCAGAGACACGTCACACGGCTCCCAGACGCTCTATCTCGCTTCAGCAATAACCAGACCAGAGACACGTCACACGGCTCCCAGACGCTCTACCTCGCTTCAGCAATAACCAGACCAGAGACACGTCACACGGCTCCCAGACGCTCTACCTCGCTTCAGCAATAACCAGACCAGAGACACGTCACACGGCTCCCAGACGCTCTACCTCGCTTCAGCAATAACCAGACCAGAGACACGTCACACGGCTCCCAGACGCTCTGCCTCGCTTCAGCAATAACCAGACCAGAGACACGTCACACGGCTCCCAGACGCTCTACCTCGCTTCAGCAATAACCAGACCAGAGACACGTCACACGGCTCCCAGACACTCTACCTCACTTCAGCAATAACCAGACCAGAGACACGTCACACGGCTCCCAGACACTCTACCTCGCTTCAGCAATAACCAGACCACAGACACATCACACGGCTCCCAGACACTCTGCCTCCCTCCATTGTAACTGCATTCTGTTTTATTTCAACCCATGTGGCACTATGTGGGGAATCAGATGAGTCCCTCCCGCTCTGTCATTGGTTTCCGCTTACCCAGCTCTCTCACATCAATCACCCGGGGCTCCGCCTCGCCCTGCCATCCAGGCCATCAGTCTATAGACCCCACTTTAAAAGAGGAAGTCATATTTCTCCACATGTCCTCCTTCACCCCGCTCTCCGTCACACTGTGCCGCCGTGCATCAACTCACTCGGAAGAGCAGGCTCTCCGCTGGCTGCCGAGGAGTGGCGTGCACCGACGTCACATTATTGCTCCCGCTGTGTCTCCATCTTCTACCCCCCCCCCCCCCCCCCCCCTTCTCTGACTGTGTTCTGAGCAGGGGTCCTCTCCAAACCCTGCCCTGTTAGTCAGATATCGAGGCTTCGTTTGCTCCTCCCGGGGGGGAAAAGAGGCCAATTAAATATTTATGGATCAACATCCATTCAAATGTTTGGCACTGGAGAAAGCTTGTGACCGGAAAAAGGGACATGACTTGTTTGTGCACAGCATGGAGCGAGGGGGATGAGGTGGAGGGCTCAGCTTCATCGTGTGCTCGTTGTTTTGCGTGAGGATCAACTCTGCATCATCTCATAGACTCGTCAAGAGGACTTTCTGGTAAACAACAGGACACAAACCAAAACCCAAGTGAAGTAAGGCCATGTATGCTGAGGTGGTAGGCTAAGAAACATTTAATGGAACATCTTTAACCTATTTAAAGACTTCAAAGTTGGAGTACAAGAATCAAGAGAGCCCAAGAAGGTGTTACAGCTTATTGCCATGTGCTTTCATCTACAGTTTGTGACCTTTTAACATGCATGTTGAAATGTTGACTACTTCACACAGGAATTGTTTCAGTTCACCACTTTTCTTTCCAATAAGACCAGGCGTACAATATAGAGAAGACAGGTATCTGATAAGGTAATGGCCAAAAGAAGCTCCCCATTTCTTCTGTTTGTGTCTGCCTGATCATTTTTCAGTCCTGACTAAAGACACGGAGAGCCTGGGAGGCCTGGGAGGCCGGGGGTCTCGCTCAGTAAACCAGTCGTAACCTACGATTACTATTGCTTATCTGTTCTTTCTCTCACCATTCCCGAATGATGGCATCACTCTGGTTCCACTAAATCCCCTTCTTCCATAGTCTACCATGAACCTGCAGGTTCTCCAGACCAAGCCTCCTTCTTCAGCTGCTCGTTGGTGCAGTTTTGATGCATACCTGCCCAGTGCTGGTGCCTTCAGCAGTGGAGAAGAGTCCAGACCCGTGCATATCAGTGGTTCATCATGGCAACAGGGATTTCTTCAGGATTTTGAACTGAAGTAACTCAACTGCTGGACTGAACTGCATAGATGAGTCTTCATTCCTCAGGTGTTTGAGAAACAATTTGCCATCCATGATCTTCCTGCTAGTTCAACACTTTCCTTTCAGTGGGTAAACACCAAACATCCCACAAGAAGCTCTATACATGAGATGATATGAACAGCTGAGTGGCCTTCTGGCCTTGGGTCCTTCTCATATCCTACAGTTTGAGGATGAAAATGTACCTACTTGTATTTTATGCCTAAACCACATTTGTTTCTAACGTTATGGCTGGTCAGTGTCTCTCCACTTAGTCTTCCATTTAAAAGAAATTTGCTATTGTACACTTGTGTGAACATTTCCAAGTTGAAACCTTCCAGTTATTTAATTAGGCTGTTTGATAGCAACGAAAGTGGCCTCCAGTGGAAATTTTGTCTGAACGAATGAAGAAATTGTAATTACTTAGCTCGGACATTAGTGATCTGGGAGGAACAAAGAGAGCCAGGTAAGAGAGACCCGCATGGTTCATCAGTTCCACTGGTATCAGGCGAAACACTCCAAGAACCGGAGTGTTGAAGCTTTCCAGACAGGCTAAAATGTCTCCAAAACTTCCAAAACATGAAGGCTTGAGTGAAGCCAAACCCTTTCCAGGAGTCTGTTTTGCTTGTCAACAACACAGTTGCTGAAAATTAGACAAATCATAAGTTTTCGGTCTGACAACTGTGGGCAAGGGCAGGGTACTCCCTGGACAGGTCGCCAGTCCATGTGTAAGTCTTGTGAGACTCAAAAACAAATGACTGGAAGATAAATGGGTGAAATGACCAATTATTCTGACTGATAACACCAGAAGAAAATGCTGTACTTGCCACCCCGATAAACAGCCGAAAGTACATTTTCTCCCAGACTTTCATTAAATGAGCGACACTGTGTAAGTTGAGCAGTTACACTTGGAAAATTAAGACAGAAGATTATTTTCAATGATGGCAGAGGAGCAGGGAAATTCAGACATGACAGAAAAAACAGAGCAGAGAGGCGAAGAAAGGGAGGAGGGGGAGAAGGAGGCAGAGTGAGACGGAGATTAACTGTGTTCTGACCTCTAGCAAAAGCATGAGTGAGCTGTCTGTCTGATTAGAGCTGCTGCAGACTCACTGTAGCGCCAAGGACGACGCAGCGATACGCAGCCAGGACTTAAAGGAGTATTAATTAATCAATGACCTTTCCTGACCTCGATCACAGAACAGTGGCAATCACAAAAATGTTACCGGTGGAAATGTGCACCAGCATATGTCAGCCACCCGGTTTGTAATTGAATGTCAACATGTGCGACGGCGCCACGGTCTGGCACTGGAGGATGGGGCGTGGGGCTTTCTGCGTCTTCCCTGACGGACAGCTTCATGGAGTTCAGCGCAGTCTACTGGGGGATTATTCGGCTCAGATTCAACGCCAGCGAGGCGAAGTCACGGCAACTCTGGGACGGTCTTGGCATCTCAGATCGGGACCAGTGAACATAGGACCAATACTGACTGGTCATTTCTTTAAAGAGGCTGTTTGTCCGTCCGTCCGTGGGACCCATGTGCTTCACCACGATTAAAGTTAAATCCATGACCATATAGAAATGGCAAAGAATGATTATAGCAAGACACACTGACATGAACAGTGGCATTAAAAAAAAGACATGGGCCACCTCCAAGATGACATTAGTTACAAACTTATGCACAGATTTTCACTTTGTATTATTGTATGTATGACTGCTCTTGCAGCTTTTTGATAAAGTTATCAAGCTAACTGCTTTTTCTTCCACCTCTGTTTGATTGAAAGGCAGAAAAAAATAAAATTTTACATTTATGTTTAGATTTTAGAAAGATAGTAACATTTTTCGGAGTGTCAGGAAGCCATGCCAGCTGAGACCTTTAGTTTGGCCATGATTAAAATGAATGATACCTTGGTGGCAACCGGCTGCTTCACTCGCCTGTCGTGAATTGGCAGTGAGAGCTGGAATATGAAGAGCCAGAGGTGCAGAGAGGAGGAAGCGATAAATAAGAGATATCTACTGACAGAGGAGACAGATGAGGGGAAGAGGAGTGGAAGGCAGGGAATGAGGAAATTAGTCTGAAGTGTAAGCAAGCAAGTGCTTTTGGCAGATCATTGTAGTCAGAACATCTTCACTGGAGCAGCTCATTCCTCCTCCTCCTCCTCCTCTTTCTTTGTTCGACTTCTTGTCAGCTCCTTTTCTTCACTGTCTCCCATTTCCTGGATAGACCAGCTGACAGCCTCTTTCACATCACCCAGAATAAACAGATATTGTTCTCCCGTCAAACCAATCTTTACTTGGACAACAGGGAAAGTGACCACATACTCTTTCTGTTACTGGTTCCTGCATCCCTGCAGAATTCATGACGTAAAGACATCTCACCTCGCTCGTGTCCTCCACTGTCGAAGCCTGACTTCATTCGCTGTGATGTTTGCATCGGTTTGGTGTTCACCCGTCTGTCTCTGCACATGAATACTTGCTGACTCGGTGCTCTTAAGAAGAACGCAGAACATCCACAAAAACTGTCTGGAGCTAAGCAGGCAATGTTCTGTCTGGTGACACTCCTGAACTACAATCCCCGTCATGCTGACTTCCTGTTATGCTGATCCCTTCCAGCTCAGTTTGGGGTTTCCCTTTGTCTTTTCTCCATGGTCCAGAGAGCAACAGGTCAAAGGACAGAGGCTTAGAAAAGAGGGGGGCTGAACAGTTCTCCAACTACCCACCTTTATGAAACGTCCCTCAGTTGCAGAAACCGCTACAGAAAATGTAACCTCAGACAAACGTGCAAATTTCAGTCGACAAATTAACAAAATTTTAACTAGCATTGAGAAAGATCACTGATCACTAATCCTCTTCCTTAAAAAATTACCAGGCACCGACCTGCTGCTCACACTCGATCCACAAGGTATCACAGAGTCAAATGCTCTCCCATCCAGGTAAGCAACGCCCTCCCATAAGGAGGCTGGGTTTACCTAACTCACAATCAGCTGAGCTGGCCTAAATCAGAGCCAAGGACGTTCTGATGGGCACGTCTATTTCCGTTCACTTTGCTGTTCCTGGTTTAATGTCAATTTGAGACTCACTTCAGTTTATCTCCAGTAGTGAATTAGACCCCTCTTACACAACGGTTCATTTTCAAATGTTGGTTACAGAAAAATTCCATGTGTTGACGTCAACGTTTTGAAAATGATTGACTATTTACATGGCAATGGCAGAAAGACTGGAAATGATGTCTCAAGATAAGGGAAGCTGGTCCTGAGCTGGCGTTTCGTCTTTAGTGGAACAGCTGTTTTTCAGTAGAGGTGTGCGATACTCCGAATTTTGGTATCGATCCAATACCAAGTAAATACTGGGCCAGTATCGCCGATACCAATACCGAAACTTTTTTTACTAGTTTTTTTAAAGTTTTTATTTTATTTTACATACATGACAGGTAGCAGTTTCGCTGTCTGACGCTCTGAAGTAGCTCCTAACAGTCCTGCTCCTGTTCCTCATCTTAAATTTGCCATTAATGAACCAGTCTGTGTGTCTGATCAGCAGCAGGAGGAGGAGAGCTGCACAGTGAGCCTGAGGAGCTGAGAGAGAGAGGAGCGATCTGTAATCACCTCACCTGGAAAATAAAACACGGGACCAAGATTTTAACCAAATAAAAGAACCGTTTTTATCAAAAAACACAAGATTGCTACAACAATGTCAACGTTTCAATAAAAATTATTCCTTTTGCCTTTTTCACACAGAGAAAATGTCAATACTGACAAAATAATTAAAAAAAATGTAACAGTATCAGCAGTACAACAAAAAGTACCATTACCCACAGGTATTTATGAAAAAAAGTCATTAGTGCAAATAAGGTGCAAAATACTACTGGCTCTTTGCTCTTCTGTCACTGAGTTATACCCCGAGGTCGCTTTTTGCCCCTGGATATCGTGAGCAGTTATACTACAGTAAATAAATACATTTAAAAAAATACCTGAAAATGCACAGAAATAACACGATAAACAAAACTTTAAAAACACACAAGCTGTGTCAAGACACAGCATCTTCAGAGTCACATGCTGAACCACATGAAACAGCTCCAGTCATCAGTGTAAATATACTGTAAACAGCTGGCCGTCATTCTCCACCACCTTTGATATATATTATATTTTTCTAGTTCCATTAACACAATCAGGATTTATTTCAATTGACTAAATATATGAAAATAGTTTAATCACTGCTAAAATGACATCTTTGACCACCAATTGAAAAGCAATGTCAAATTATGCTGTAAATATCGAAATCTTAACTTGGCTTCTCTAAAACACTCCCTGGATGTTCTGGAGGCTTCTGTTGGAAACCTCAGGCAGAGACCTCTGTCTGTGTCGGCTCTGCTCCGTTTACGCTGCTTGTCTGAAGCTGTGAAATAAGTCCACACAGCGCTTCTTTATCCGTCCACCATCGCTTTTCCCCTCTCTCTCTCTCTCTCTCTCTCTCTCTCTCTCTCTCTCTCTCTCTCTCTCTCTCTCTCTCTCTCTCTCTCTCTCTCTCTCTCTCTCTCTCTCTCTCTCTCTCTCTCTCTCTCTCTCTCTCTCTCTCTCTCTCTCTCTCTCTCTCTCTCTCTCTCTCTCTCTCTCTCTCTCTCTCTCGGCGCAGAGCGCCTTAACCATCGTCTGAGCACTGAAGTGAGCCGAGGTCCGACAGAGAGGCTGCTGACTCTGCCAGAGCAGAAAAAAAAAATTTCGATCTCAACGTGCTGGTATCATCGATACCAATACTAACTTTGGTATCGATACTATTGATATTTGGATCGATCCGCCCACCACTATTTTTCAGATCTGTTTCAAGGGTTGGATACAACTTCCATGACATCTCAACAACCCTGCGTGCCTGGCTGGAAGGCCTTGCTTCAAGGACTTAGTACATTAACAAGCTTAGAAGATTTCATGTATGCGGACGGATCAAAAGAATGAAGGAAGTTCCTGACAGAAGACCTTTGAAAAAGATAAGGTGGCTGTCATGCCTGTAACATCTTGTGTTCTTCCACCTGAACTTCTCCAGACATGATAAAAAGATTTGTTTTATTTATTAGGGGCTCTGTAATTAATTAATGACGATGCGTTGCATTTAAACATGTCCCAAAACAACATTTTTGTGAGATAAATGAACCAATGATTAGACTAACATGTTTACACAACAAGACTATGTTCATTTAGTTTTTGCCCTTTTGAAACTGTTGTAGAAAGCATTTCACATTTAGTTTTGACTCAGACAAAATTTCCCTCGTGAACAATACTGTACTTCACAATGAAAAAATGATAAAATTGCATCAGAGGGTCCAAATGAACACTGTTGAGTTTTTTTGATCGAGTATCGCTAACAATTCCAATGAAAACATTGTAAAGCTTGGTGATTAAGTGGATGGTTTTCTTGTTTTGTAGCAAGTTACATGTGCTATAAACAGACTGAATGAGTCATCTGGGCCTCAATTACCCAATCAGGTCTCTGAAAGTCGGCATTACACAGAAACATGGACGTGCATGAGAGAAAATAAAAACTTCCTCTTGTCTGACTGAGTCAAAACAAATTCACGCAGTAATTATATGCCATTAGAGTGTAGAAGGAATACGCACAGCAGTTTGACTGTACCACTGCTACTCAGCAGCACGGCATAAGCTCTTCTGATAGGACTATTGTTGGACAGTTGGAGGAGCAGGAGACTGTTGACCTCACAATAAGAAATTTCCCCTTGTAGAACTAATAAAGGCATACTTCATTCATAAAACCTCCATTCATTACCTCCACCGATTTCTTTGATATCGTTCATTGGCGCAGCCTGGGCACATCACAGAAATACAGAGCAAGCAAAACGTCTTATATAAAGAAACACATTTGACCCTGGAGCACTTACAGTATGAATAGAGCACATATGAATGCTTCTGCATGTAATCTGTTTTTGACTATTTTTAACAACAGAGAGGGCCACAAATCCGATTTTCAGGAAAAGCCAAAGACTGGTTTGCTTGAATATTTCATTGAGTAGAGCCCATTGGAAAATAGCCTGGGGTTGCTCTTACTCTGTGACTTTGCCCTGAGGTGAATGGCAAGGCCACGGCTTCAGAACGCCTGGAATTAGTCACATGTTTCCTGATTACTGTTAATGCACAAGTATTTGTTTGTTTTTTTTATATACACTTTACATGTCGGCAGACATTTGGACACTGATAACAGACTCTGCCATGAACAGCATGCTTTCCCACCTGTTAATTCTGTCTGTGATAAATTTTAAAGACATTCCATAAATAGAATTAATAGATATGATTCCCTGTGCAAATTGCATCAGCTAATGAAATGCACGCACATGCTGCGCTTTGAATACATAAGCATGAGTCTTTTCTCATGTCTTATTTAGGATGCAGCGAGGGCTGGCTTTATTCAGCAACAGTGTGGAATCGATACAATTAATCTGCGTCTGCCTTTGTGGTAGTGCACTTTATATTGATTGTGTTTGTCATTAAGCCAACGGTATGGCTTGTAAGAGGGGTGTAGACATGACACAGACACAGGAACAGCCGCACAACCTGACTGTACTCTCCACAAGGATATTTTCTGTGTGTATGAACAGGCCTCTTGGGATGGAGATTAAAGAGGAAGGAAATAATGGGGTGTCACGGAAAAAAAAATCCATGTAGCGCTGTGCGCTTCGATAAGCCTGCATTGGAGTTTTCTCTTCTTTTGCTGCCTGAAAGCTGGCATTTTATCCCCAGTCAGTCTGGAGTGTAGGCTGGTAGATCTAATGAGCTTCGACATGTGCACAGGTATATATCAACCAAGTGGATACCAAGAAAGTTTGGATGCGCTTTCTCCCAAGTGAGCATCCTGTGTTGGTGAAATAAATTCAGCAAAATCCAATAAAAATACAGAGTGGAAAATAGCTTTAAAACGGTATGGCCCACACTAACAGCTGAGAACCATTCCCTTCAGACTGTACGCTTGGTGAGGAGGAAGACGCTGACTGGTTTGGTGGCCTTGTGTGTGCAGGCCTTTTAAAGGTTTATCCCGGGGTTTTAGGCAGAAGGTCTCAGGCAAGTTGGACAGAACTCTAACTGGTGTGGTAGCTGGGTGGACTGCAGAGAACAGGAAGCACATAAGGCAGGTTTCTGTCAAATGTAGTCAGAAGGAGATTTCAAAGCCCTGGTGGACAGTCAGTGTGGTCAAAACACACAAGACCTAACTCAGGCAAGGATCAAAACCAGAATGGAAACATGAAGACGTGATTCCAGCCCATGTCTGCCTTGACTGGAGCGACACAATGATGCATAGTGGCAAAGAGGCGAGCAGGCCGCCGTGGAGTCTGAGGATAGTGCTGCATCAAGTCCACATCAAGAGAAGCATTAAAGGAGAACACTTGACACAATCCAGGGTCGGGGACCACAGAGGGAAACACGACGGAGGTCAGATGAGGGCCTGCAATGAGCAGAGAGCTACTTGGAACTTCAGCCAGCTGCAACATAAAATATGAAAGTGAAAAGGCATAAAAATAAGGCCTGACAGGCACTTTGAAACTTTAACCAAGTCAATAAACCACAAGTAAAACTACGATCATAAAAGAACCCAATCCAGAGATGGGGCACTTCTGACAGCAACTCCACATTCTCTACCGTTCCCTGGTATTAGAGGAAGGTTCCAGTGCCTGTGCCTCAAACACAGACCAGGTCAAGAGCTGTTCAATGCTTCGTAGCAACGGTCAGTCCAAAATAAATATATAGGACACAAGAACAGGGTGAATGGCTGACTGCAACATGGCCGAGACAACCGCACAAAGCTGAGCCCAAAGGAATAGGACCATATGTTCAAGGTTCAACACAAACTCACAGATGAACAAGAGATCAAGCCCAACAGCTCATGAGATAATGGCAGTTTTTCAAACTACATGAGGCCCTTCCTGTCCTGGGTCCAGGAACACAGCTCCCCTGTTGACCACTGCTCTGCAGGCTCCTTCCTCCCATGTCTCTCCTGTCCTCTGCCTAGCATGCTGCCATGGAGGAGCTAGGGAATCAGCTCCTGGTGAGCCACAGGTAGCTGCAGTACCGCCCTCGCACAAAGTGCAGCTGGAGAAACCAGCGGGAGGCACATGGTGGCGTAGAGCTAACTGCTGTCGCCTTTCTGTGAGAGAGTCACGAGTTCAACAGTTTCACATTTCACTGAAACTGGGTACATGCTGGAGTACTGGTCAGCTCTCCTTCACAGCTAGAACATCCCTGATTGAGTCTGGAGCCTTTCTGTGTGGAGTTTAAAGTCCGAGTTAACCAAAATCAGCCATTTTCTTCTAAACACCTTAAATAAGTCATAAATGTGTTTCTTTACAACATATAAAAGCCATTCCTCCGTTTATGATTTAATTTTGGAGGTAGACTTCACAGACTTTTTTCACCGCTTCTGTGTTCAGGATTTAATGGGCGGGTCAGAAATGAGGGCCGCGTTACATAACGCGGCCCTCATTGGCATAAACACGCCCCCCGGATGCTGAGCGATATATAAACATTTAGCGCATTAGCATCGGTGGTTTTCCCGCTAGCTTTCGAGTCTCAGATAGCATCTCGTACGACAGTTTGCAGCTAGCTAACCAGTCAGCCAGCCAGCTGACCAGGCATGTCACCTCCACGTCGCTAGTGCATCTTCCCTGCGTGCCACAGTGTGCAGGGTAACGATGCCGTGAGCTAAATGGGGGCGTCAGCTCACCCCGGGCCCGCCACCGCGCCGCAAGGCGTGGCCGGGTCAGGGAGACCTTCTCCCCGGGGGTCGTGGGGGTTCCTCCGCGGCGCGGTGTCCGACGCCGCCGCGGAAGGCGGGTCGGTTTCGGACGCGGTCGGGTCGGCGGCGGCGACTCTGGACGCGCGCCGGGCCCTTCCCGCGGATCTCCCCCGCCGCGGACCCACGGCTCCCCCGCCCGGAGCCGCGGGTCGACTCGGCTGGCGCCTAGCAGCTGGCTTAGAACTGGTGCGGACCGGGGGAATCCCACTGGTTCATTAAAACAAATAAATGACCATTCTGATGGAGACTGTGAGGAACGAGGCTGAGCACTGAGTCCATCTCGGACCCAGCTGGAGGCGGCTCCCCTCCCGCTGTGGGCGTGGCTCCAGAGCTTCTAGCTGACACGCCCCCAGCGTTTCACAGCAGAGAGAAGTGCTGGCTTTTACATGATTTTGAGACCTTATTTTATATACTTGGCAATTTTTTTAATCATTCAAATTTGGCTCAGTGGTTAATGACATGTTTATGCTGTTTATGCAGTGTGACAAACTCAGAACACAAATTTATTTCTGCTTAACTCGGACTTTAAGTGTTCAGGGCAACAGTAGCTCAGTTGGTAGAGCAGGTCGTCTTATAACCGGAAGGTTGGTGGTTCGATCCCCGCTCCCGCAGGCGTAAAACTGCCGCTTTGTCCTTGGCCAAGACACTTCACCCACCTTGCCTAGTATGAATGTTGTGAGAGTGAATGGTCGGAGGTCGGAGGGGCCGATGGCGCAGAGTGGCAGCCTCGCTTCTGTCAGTCCGCCCCAGAGCAGCTGTGGCTACAGCAGCAGCTTACCACCACCCAGTATAGAGAGAATGAAGAATGCAATGTAAAGCATCTTTCAGTGTCCAGAAAAGCGCTGTATAAAACCTATGCATGTTTTGGTCTTTTTTCTTTTCAAGGCCTTTAGGCTTAAAGGGTTAGTCCAAACACCTGCAGGTGAAGTCTGAAGATCCTGGATGTGAGTATGCTGTTGTTGGCCCCTCCGTTTTCCCTCCGACGGACTGGCAACCTGTTAGTTCAACCATGACTTTGCCATTAATTAATTGGGACTGGGAAGAACCCTGAAAAGGGTGGAGCCATGTAGAAGATGGGTGGATGGAGTGAGTGTAATTCCTTTGAGAGGCTTGGAATGTTCGTGGTGACCTACCAGCAAAGACAGACCCGAGGGTGGGGGGCTTCTCACCGATTGCCCCGTGATCAAGCCCCGTCAAGTCAGTCTGTGAGGCTCACAGTATGGAAGCTGTTGTAGAGGGCGTGGTGTGACTACACCCTCAACATGCAGGCTTGGAGAACACACCCTGAAAAGGACAGAGGAGTCATGTGGCCAGTTCAGCGGTGAGGGAAGGTATTCTTGAACATGAGGCTTCCAGACCGCCGGCTGGAGCAGAAACGCCATCGTTACGGAGACCTCTGGAGCGGAAACTGTTGGTGAGGGATGGCCAGAGCAGGTGAGCAGTCCGATGTAGTCAAGGTCACCAATTTTCAGTGTCAACTCTGGAAACAAGCTGCTCCAGTAAAGCTTGGGTGAGGGGACTCCCAGAGCCAGCGAGACATTTTGTGAAATGAATTACTAACATCGGTGGAACAGACAATTCCCTCAGCGCGGTGACAGATATGTTTCCCATGGTGTTTACATACGTCGCTGAAGGTTGGCTCAATAACAAAACAGTGAAATTAAATGTAGAATCATTGCAACAGACTGAGAAAAACATTAATTACAGTAACAGCGATGATCTGCTTCAACATTTTGTTTTGGTTCACGGTAAACAAGTAAAGGTCGGCCTGCCTGTGAGTAAACAGAAAGTATGAGTGACAAGAATAAAACCTCATTAAAACAAAGAACTCTCGCTTCATCATATGGAAACGCCACATTGTTCCACGCTGAACGGAGAAACAATGACTCCAATGTCACCTGCTCGACAAATACCCTTTATCACGAGTCAGCTTGCAAAACGGCGGCGGGGAGATGGGAGCGTCTGATTGTCATCTCCTCTCTCACTACTGCCGGGTCACCAGCAACACCTGCGCTATCTCGTGTGATTAGCTGTCGAAACACATGCTGTCACAGATGTGTCGTGTTGGCAGGCAGCAACGGGCAAATGGGTTGGAACAAATACCAAGACGGCTGGGGTCAAAGAGGGATTTACAACACAGGCGCTCAATATAGGCCCAGACATCCCTCCAATAGAGTTTGTGACGGCTGCGCTGCAAAACCACACTGTGTACATCCCAGAGCACAGCACAGGTCTGATCACACTGCAGAGATCTCTCTGGCTCCAACAGTGAAATGAGTGAGTGTGGTCCTTGATGCAAGTATCTAACTGGCTTTTTCTGGTGCCATATTAGTTTTAAACACAAATGCAGCCCACCTTTACCCACTGCACCAGGCGAGGGCCTCCGAGCTCCTTGTGTGTTCCGCTGTCAACTAATGAGATGCAACCACTTCCCTGTCCTCACTGTCCTCTGAGTCCTATGCACCCCTTCAAAGCCCGATATGAGCCTCCTCTCACTTCCCACACTGTAAATCAGTCAAATCAGTCACAAACACACTGCTCTCTGAGGCAAAATGACAAAACCATAAGTTTAATGCAAAATTATTATTTACCGAACAACAGATCACTGAACCAACTGAAACACATCAGCTCTAGAGGTCTTTGAAGTAAAAAACAAGACATGACTAGCTGCTCACCAATCACACACACACTCTCACCAATCACACACACACTCTCACCAATCACACACTCTCTCACCAGCAGCTCTCTAACCCTTAAAGCTGAGGCCTGAGCGATGCCTGGAGAGATGAGGCCCAAAACCAACAGCTGCTTCAGTCTCAGAGCAAACAGGAAGAAAGACAGTACCTGGTCTGCAGATCCAGGAGTGAAGGAGTCCAGAAGAGTCCTGATGGCAGCTGGTCCAGGGTCAGCTGGTCCAGGGTCAGCTGGTCCAGGGTCAGCCTCCAGTGACTGAAGTCCAGATAGTCCAGGTGGTCTGCAGGGTCCACTGTCTCTCAGCGCCTCCTATCAGACAGATCTTCACCTCCAGACCGGATCAGTGGAAGTCCACCTTGTTCCCGCTGACAGCAGACTCCTCCTCCAGGCTGCTTTAGCTGTGCTAGCCAATGCTAACGGTGCTAACTGGTCTCCGGGCCCTGAAAGCAGAATGTTAGCAGCGGCTGCGGGAGTCTGGAGTCTACCGAGGATCCAGACAGCAGGAAGGACTTTTCTCCGTGAACCGCTGGACTCACGGTCCGGGAGAAAGCACTGAATTATCCCGACGGCAGCGGCTCTGCAGGTACGGGACTTCCGTAGTCAAGCTCGCGCATGTGTCAGCCCCACTTCCGGGTTCACTCACGTCAAGTTAATACCTTCCATTGACGCAACTTCCTGTCACCCTTCACAATAAAACAAAAATAAAATACTTCAAAACTATTTGATACCATTAATTGTGTACATAATGGATCCAGAACGTGGCTCCAAAAATGAAGCCTCACCGGAAGTGTCAAGAACTGTCATTATCACAGTGTCCACCAGGGGCTGCTCCAAAAAGGCTGTGGCTCCATAGACTCAACTTAGTTTAGTTTAGTTTAGTTTAGTTTATTTCAAGATTCAAGATTCAAGAAAACTTTATTGTCATCCCAGTTCACATTAACATGTTTGTGGCACGAAAAGGGGGTACTCGGGTCCCGGGTCAGAAGCCTAACTCTCGGAGTAACGGATACTAATAATAAAAAAAAAAAAACAAAAACAAATAAATAATAATAAAAGTATTTGCAGACAGTGTTCCAAGAGCAGTAACCTGGTGTGCAAAGTGTCCAGTGCTCAGTGATAGCAGGGTCTCTCTAGTGCAGAGTAGGAGCCTAGAGAGCACGACTGGAGTTCAGTAGTCTAACAGCTTCCGGAAAGAAGCTGTTCCTGAGTCTGGTGGTTCTGCTCTGTATGCTCCTCAGCCGCCTTCCTGAGGGAAGGGGCTGAAACAGGCTGTGTGCCGGATGAGTGGTGTCTTTGAAGATGCGGAGAGCCCTCCCCCTGCAACGTGAAGAGTAGAGGTCCGAGATGGTGGGCAAGCTGCTCCCAACAGTTCTTTGTGCAGCCTTCACCACCCTCTGCAGAGTCTTCTCCTCAGTAGCAGTGCAGCTGCCATGCCACACGGTGATGCAGCTGCTGAGGACGCTCTCCACCGCACAATGGTAGAAGCTCTTCAGGACCGGGCTCCCCAGCCCAGACTTCCGCAGCTTCCTGAGGAAGTAGAGACGCTGGTGGGCTTTCCTGACCATACAGGAGGTGTTCATCCTCCAGGTGAGGTCACTGGATATGTGCACACCCAGGTACCTGTAGCTGGAGACCGTCTCCACGGCTGCTCCGCCGATGTGCAGGGGGGAGAGGGGGCGCTTGTCCTTTCTGAAGTCCAACACCATCTCCTTGGTCTTCTTCACATTGATGCAGAGGTTGTTGTCTCTACACCACTGCACCAGGTGCTCCACCTCCTTTCTGTAGTTGGACTCATCGTTGTCGGAGATGCATCCCACAACTGCTGTGTTGTCCGCAAACTTCACAATGTGACAGCCGGAGTGTCGCCGAGCAGTCGTACGTCAGCAGAGTGAACAGGAGGGGGCTCAGCACACAGGCTTGGGGGGAGCCGGTGCTGAGGCTGATGGAGGAGGAGATGGTGTTATGGATCCTGACAGTCTGAGGTCTGTTGGTCAGGAAGTCCAGGACCCAGTTCCCCAGTGTGGATCTGTGGATTTGTTTCTTTCGTTTAAAACAACAACAAAAAAACAAAAAATGATGAAAATACATCAATTTCATCAGTTTAGACACAAAACAAACGAAAGAAAACGAGCAGAAAGAAGATCAATCTTATTATATCTGCCCCTTTGCATACAAATTATGTAAACTGATACAAATTAACAATACTCAAAAATTCAATTTCACTTAATCAAATTTTTCACTCGCAACAACTTAGTTTTCATTTTCATATTCATCCAATTTGGATTTTTTTTTTATATGTTTCTTAAATGTCATAATTGTTTTGCACTCTGTGATTTCCTGTTTCAGAGCATTCCATAAGTTCACTCCTTTAACCGCACTGCTTCTTTCTTTGATTTTGGTTCTGAATCTGGGTTTTTTGAACACGTCTATTCCTTTAAGATTGTATATACTAGTTCTTATTTCAAATATATTCTGAAGATTTGCAGGCAATAATTTCCACTTTGCCTTGTACATTATTTTTAGGATACTTAAATCAACAATATCATGGAATTTCAATACTTTCAGTTTAATAAATAAAGGATTAGACAGCTCCCGATAATGACTGTAATTATCCTTAAAGCCCTTTTTTGTAAAATGACAATTGTCTGTAAATAAGTTTTACATGTCGGACCCCATACTTCAACACAATACATGAGATATGGTCAAATCAATGTGTTTTACAATGTTAATAAAGCACAACTGTTAAAAAAAAAACTTAACTCTGTGTAACACAGAAATGGCTTTCCCAATTTTCCCTTTAGTGTAATTAATGTGAGATTTCCACTTTAGATCGTCATCAATTATCACTCCTAAGAATTTTGTTTCTGTTAAAAAAAGATACATCAATTCAGATCACGGTTCCGAAGGGAGTCGTGATTAGAAGTGAGAGACCAAAAAAAGCCAACCTGCGCACATACATAGCAAAAAAACACGAGACAAGCTGCTATCAGACTAACGGATCAGCAGTCGCAGCTCTGTCAGCGCAACACGTCATCACCACTAGTCGTCAGCAGAAAGGTGTGGTGGAGACGTTGAAAATGGGGGAGGGAGTTGTGTGGCATGTATGTGGCATTTCAGTTCATCAGTCCGTGTACGCGTGTGTGTGGTTTGGCCCGCCTCCCCTCTGCGCTCCAACTCAGATGGTAGCTGCCAGGATGGCCTTGAATGAAGCAGTCCAAAGTGAACTTGGGTTGCAGCTGAGAGTGAGAGAGGGAAAATAGACAAAGCAATCAGTCTTGTCTTGAATCTTCAGGGAGATTTGTTTAGTCTTCCAGGGGCGCCAAACACAATCAGAAGTTATCTTGTTTTGGTGTGGAAGGAGCCGTTTGACCTTCCTTTGCTCGGTTTCTCCACATTTCAGACAGAAGCTGGCTTAACCCTCTCGGCGATGGTGACATCCAACTTGCGTCTCAATCGTCCATAACCCAAAATGTCCACCTTTCGAAAGAGTTCGCACATACGGTCAGTCTCAGCTTTTGCCCGTTGATTTGAAAAGACCGTCCTCCCTTGGACGTCTTTTGTGGTGGCGGTCTTCTTAATCCTCCAGAGGATCAGGTCGCAGCACCGGCCAATCAGCAGCAGACCAATCATCATAAATCCGAAAATGTAATCATCCACAATGACCTCGACGGACAGGGGTGCCAGGCATGTGACACCCCTCCACTTCTCCCGGGCGTCCATCACATATCCAGCATGCCGAGTCCCGTCCGGACAGGCAGGATCCCCCGCTCCTCTGCTCTTTGTTGAAAAACTCGTATCAATCGCGTAGAGAGACCAGCTGATCAATTCCATGGTTGATATTTGGTTTGTTCGAAAAACCAAGTCAAGTGATTCCTCCAGTAAAACAGACGAGACAGAGAGCAGCAAGCAGAGACGATAGGGAGGGAGAAGCAAAGTAGGGAGCGATAGAAAAAGCGTCCGCCTCCTCCGAGAGCCAGCAAAGAAGAATGAGTAGAAAAAGAACAAAGGTAGTTATGTTGCCCAGTATGGCGCAGCCAGGGCCCCACCCTGGAGACAGGCCTGGGGTTGGGGCTCGTAAGCGAGCGCCTGGTGGCCAGGTCCTTGCCCACGGGGCCCAGCCGGGCTCAGCCCGAAGGGGCGACATGGGCCTGACCTCCGGTAGGCTCACCACCCACCGAGGGAACTGTAGGGGCTGGGTGCAATGTGGATTGGGTGGCAGCCGACGGCAGGGTGCCCCGGTGACCCAATCCCCGAACACAGAGACTAGCTCTCGGGACATGGAATGTCACCTCGTTGGTGGGGAAGGAGCCTGAGCTTGTGAGGGAGGTTGAGAGGTACCGGCTAGATATAGTCGTGCTCACCTCCACACAGCCTGGGCTCCTGTCAGCCGGTGAGAGGCGGCGGGCTGGTGTGGGTTTGCTTATAGCCCCACAGCTCAGCGCCAGGTGTTGGAGTTCACCCCAGTGAACAAGAGGGTCGCATCCCTGCGCCTTCAGGTCGGGGACAGGTGCCTCACTGTTGTCTCGGCTTACGGGCCGAACAGCAGTGCAGAGTACCCAGCCTTCTTGGAGTCCCTGGGAGGGGTGCTGGACAGTGCTTTGACTGGGGACTCCATTGTTCTACCGGGGGACTTCAACGCTCACGTGGGCAGCGACAGTGAGACCTAGAAGGGGGTTATTGGATCACACGGCCTCCCCGATCTGAACCCGTGTGGTGTTCTGTTATTGGACTTCTGAGCTAGTCTCAGTTTGTCCATAACAAACACCATTTTCGAGCACAGGGGTGTCCATACATGCACTTGGCACCAGGACACCGCAGGTTGGAGGTCGGTGACTTTGTTGTCGTGTCATCTGACCTTTGACCTCATATTTTGGACACTCGGATGAAGAGAGGAGCAGAGCTGTCAACCGATCACCACCTGGTGGTGAGTTGGATTCGCTGGTGGAAGAGGAAACCGGACAGACTTGGCAGACCCAAACGCTTTGTGAGGGTCTGCTGGGAATGTCTGGTGTAAGTAAGTAAGTAAGTAAAATTTATTTGTATAGCGCTTTTCACAGACAATGTGTCACAAAGTGCTTCACAGTTTAAAAGTTACAAAAACGACGATTCATAGTACATGAGAACATATATAAAAAGAACAAGTTACTACCAAGACAATACTAACTGGAGTCTAGAATGCCTTCTGAAACAGGCGGAACCCTCTGTCAGCATGGTTTTCAACTCCCACCTCCGGGAGAGCTTCGCTCATGTCCCGAGGGAGGCTGGGGACACTGAGTCTGAGTGGACCATGTTCTCCATGTTCTCCACCTCCATTGTCAAAGCAGCTGCTCGGAGCTGTGGTCGAAAGGTCTCCGGTGCCTGTCGTGGCAGCAACCCCCGAACCCGGTGGTGGACACAGGAAGTAAGGGCTGCTGTCAAGCTGAAGAAGGAGTCCTATCGAGCCTTGCTGGCTCATGGGACTCCCGAAGCAGCTGACGGGTACCGGCAGGCCAAGAGAACTGCAGCCCGAGTGGTTGTGGAGGCAAAAACTCGGGTCTGGGAGGAGTTCAGGAGGCCATGGAGGAGGACTATCGGTTGGCCTCGAAGAAATTCTGGCAAACCGTCCGGCGCCTCAGGAGGGGAAAGCAGGTCTCCACTAACACTGTTGACAGTGGAGGTGGGGAGCTGCTGACCTCAACTGGGGATATTGTTGGATGGTGGAAGGAATACTTCGAGGACCTCCTCAATCCCGTCGCCACGTCTTCCGTAGAGGAAGCAGAGGCTGAGGTCCCAAAGGTGGATTCGTCCATCACCCAAGCTGAAGTCACCGAGGTGGGACACCACTACAGGGGAGAAAGCAACACCAGTGGCCGGAGAGGACATACTGTTATCGCTGGCTGGCCATGCCGGGTGGCCGTGCCAGGTGGCCGGGGACAGAGCGCCGCTTGCGGCTGCTGTCAGCGCTGAGCGGCGGCCTGGCAGCACTGAGCGGCAGCCCAGCAGCGCTTCTTTCCATGAACCCTCCAGCCTTTGAATCCTCCAAGAGAGCCAAGACACTGCTAGATGGCGGCACGGTGAGGATGTTCCCGGTGTTTCTTGAGGACCTGGTGAAATCCATAAACACTGTAAATGTTATTACTGAAAAGTAAATGATATTAACCTCATGCTGGGGCTATACGGCGTAGAGGTGCGTCCCCTGGGTAGCGGATATGGGATCGACCTTCGTTATAGGACCCGTGTCACCACATGGAATGTCCAGACACTCCTTTGGCCCGGGTTGCCCCCCTGCTGTACCGAGAGCTCTTCCACTACAACATCTCCTTGGCAGGGCTCTGTGAGGTCCGATGGCGAGGTAATGGCGAAACAACAGCAGGCGACTATTGCTACATTTGGAATGGCCACGAGAGTCGGACCGGCCTTTATGGTGTGGCTCTTGTCATTCCAAAAGCCCTCCGGAGGTCCCTCATCAGCTGGACACCTCTAAGCAACAGACTACTGTCTGCTCGCTTCCTCCACAATCAAGGCAAGATGACAGTGGTTGTCGCCTATCCCCCACAGATGTCGCTGATGAGGATGTGAAGGACGCGTTCTTCGACCAACTCAACCAGGCTGTCAGCCAAGCTCCACCACACGACGTCACCATCATTCTCACTGATGCCAACGCCACTCTATCCAGCAGCGATCGGTCCCCCGGCTCACCTGTCGGCACCGCCTTTATCGTCAGGAAAACAAATGACAATGGCAATCGCCTCCTCCTCCTCTGCCATCATAACAGCCTCTGTGTTGCTGACACCTGGTTTCCTCGGAAACAAATCCATCACTGGACGTGGTACAGCCCAGATAGCAGAACCAGGAAGGCGCTGGACCATATCCTCATTTCTCGATGCTGGAAGTCATTTGTCACCAACTGCCGGATGTACAGAGAAGCACAGCTTGGCAACACAGACCATCACCTGCTGGTGGCCCTGCTGAAGCTAAAGCTCCAAGCCAACCAGCACAAGACTCTGCCTCGCCCCGACTCCTCCTGACTCTACAACCCCATCACCGCCACAGACTTCAGTCACTCCATCCGCCGCACTCTTGATGCCCTGGCCACCGACAAAGTGACAGATTGGGCGACCTTCAAGGAAAGTGTCCTCCAGTCTGCTCACAATGTCCTTGGACGTTCACGACCATCCCCGAGAAAGCCCTGGATATCACAGAGGACACTAAACATCATTGACCAGCGACGTGAGGCCCGGCTCCGAGGCGACCTCACGGAGTATCAGCAACTGAACCGCCTGCGCAATGTGGCCATCGCTGAGGATAGGGAGAGGTTCTGGGAAGCAGAAGCCCGACAGCTTCAGTCCGCGGCCAACAACAATAATTTGAGCCGTGTATTCAGTCTACTGTGCCAAGCCCGTAGCGGTCCACACATAAAGACAGCTCTGGTAAAAGATTCTGACAGTAATCTCATTACAACTGAAGCCAACTGCCTCGAGCACTGGAAGGAACACTTTAGCCTCCTCCTGCAGCACAGCACCATCCCGGCTGATCCCGCCCTCCTAGAGGCTGCCAACGCTGCCCCCCCCTAGCGCCCCCTGCTGCACAGACCCTGTAACACCCGGGGAAGTGAGAGCTGCTCTGAAGAAACTGAACATCAAGAAAGCCCCCGGCATCTGTGCCATCAACGGTGAGATGCTCAAAGCCGGCGGCGATGGTATGGTGGAGTGGCTAACCCACCTATTCAATCAGGTGTGGGAAAACAGAGCAGCTGCCCACCAACTGGACCAGATCCTGCCCTTCTGGAAATGCAAGGGTGATCGGCTTGTCTGCGGAAACCATAGAGGCATCACCCTGCTCTCCATCCCTGGCATGGTCTTCACCAGAATCTTGCTTAATCATGCCCTTCCAGCGATCAGAAGCTGCCGCCGTCCCCAGCAGGCTGGCTTTATGCCCAATCGCTCCACAATCGACCACATCTCTGCCATACGTCTGCTAATAGAGAAGACCCATAAATTCTGTAAAGATCACCATCTGTATATTGGATTCATTGATCTGAAGGCTGCCTTTGACACCGCTGCCACTCCTCACTGTGGAACATCCTCCAAACCCTCGGAGCACCGCCCAAGATCATCGCTCTGTTCAAGCTGCTTTGCAGCAATGCAGAGAGCTGTGTCAGTATTAACGGTACTGACTTCAGCTGGTTTACCATCTCCAGTGGCGTTCTCCAGGGCTGTGTGGCTCCTGATCTTTTTAACTGTATCATCGACCATCTGATGTCTAAGGTGTACGAGCGTGTCCCCAGAGTCTCCTTCAGCAGCGACCACCTGACTGACCTGGAATATGCTGACGATCCCATCCTGCTCAGCACAACCTACAGTCAGCTGAGAGACGCTCTGGGCTTTATAGTGAGGAGGAGCACAGCTCGGCCTCCAAGCTGGGCTAAAACCAAGTTCATGTATGTCGGTGACAGACCAGATCCACCTCCCATGCAAATTGGGAGCGACATTGTAGAGCCTGTCAAGAACTTTGTGTACCTGGGGTCCATGGAGACAGACAGCTGGGACCTAAAACTAGAGATTGACTGCAGACGAGCCCTGGCAGCATCTGCTCTGCAGTCTCTCTGGAAACCACTCTGGATCCAGACCATCTCACCAAGACCAAGCTCCGGATTTACAAATTAGCTGTACTCTCCATCCTGCTCTATGGCTCAGAAATGTGGCCCCTGAACAACACCCTGGCCACAAGAATCGATGGCTCTGACAGCAGGGCTCTGAGAACCATGGAGAACATCAGGAGCTCTGAGAACCATGGAGAACATCAGGAGCTCTGAGAACCATGGAGAACATCAGGAGCTCTGAGAACCATGGAGAACATCAGGAGCTCTGAGAACCATGGAGAACATCAGGAGCTCTGAGAACCATTGAGAACATCAGGAGCTCTGAGAACCATGGAGAACACCAGGTGGCCCCAGGGAGTTTCCAATGAAGTGCTCAGAGCCGCACAGGCCAGCCCCGAGCATCTTCCTTGGTCGCACAACGCCGCACCCGCTGGCTCGGCCATGTCCTCCGTCTACCCCCAGAACATCCGACACGAGACGTTCTCCAGTTTGACCCAAAGGCTGCAGGCTGGAGATGACCTCGAGGGAAACCCAATAGCTCGACGTCATTGTGGGCGATCTCCAACAACACGGAGTTGCTGTGGAGGATGCAGAGCAGCTGGCACAAGATCGCCAACAATGGAAAAATCTGGTTCACCTGGTCGGCTCAACGCACCGGGACAGGATGCCCTGACCCTCCTGGAGCACTAGGTAAGTAAGTAAGTAAGTAAATGATATGAAACACCATCGGAGCAGTTTACAGCAGAACATCACATGATCACATGATCAGCCCTGCTCCTTGTCACTTGCCCCCTCACTGTATTTTTGGCTTTTGGTGAGAGTATTAGTTCCAAAATTCCATCATGGCCGCCTCCAGCTGGCTTCATTTCATGATGATAGAAACAAATGGGTGACGACACGAATGGTTGCCACTTGCTTGAAACACTGTTCATCCTCCAGTACCCGTAGCAGATTGTAAGTATTTTTAAGCATAAAGGAACATAAATTTCACAAATAGTTACATTCAGCACACTTGTTTGGGTTACACCAATAAAATGAAATGCAGGGGTTTCAACAGAAACATGAAACATGTAGTTCTTTTAAATGAGAACCAGTTCTCAGCTGACCTTATGTGTAAGGTAAAGGTGGAATGAATTAAATGTTGCTCATCCTGGATGGGGGCCAGAGCCAGAGCAGTTACACCATCCAGCATTCCTTCTATGGCCTCCTCAGTCCCTCGATGTCTGGATGGGCCACATGACACGCCTGAGGCAAACTTTGGCCTTTGGACACTGCTATCCAGCTGCAGGTTACACCTCCAAGGATACGTTGCCAGCTGTACATCCAGAATGATGAAATACCTGCTTGGGGAAAATGTTCAATTCAAACTTTTTACCCACTGTGCCATTTCATTGTTCTCTTTTTTCTGCCTTTCCAGCAAGCGCAGTTCTGACACACAGCGAGTCTACATCTGTGAGGTCTTAAAATATCTTTGAAAAGACAGCCTGCTGCTGGATAACAAGTCAGAAATGGTCTTTTTCGGTCCCCTCCTAATGTTTGCCTTCTTTAGAACTCTACGTGGAAGAACTACAAAGCACTGAGCCCGGTACTGAAGCTGCACGAGGAACTGAACAAATGTGGATCGTTGTCTGGGATGTTGTGACAAGTTTTCAACCTGCAGATTAAACATCAGCACAGGTTTGAATTGATGTTTTCTTTATAATTATTATGAAGATAACTATGAAGAAGATTGGAGACATCCATGAAGCGACTGTAGAAACAAACCGGGCCAGTCAAGCTGGATTACTGTGGATATAAATGTTCTGGAAATTGACATTGATTAGGAGAGCAACAGTTGTTTCTCTGTTTATGTCCACTCTCATGTTTAAACTGACTCCAAATAATACAAAGACGCTGTTTACCATTGATCATGAACACTTTTGTGTTTTCGTGTCATGCATATTATTTATTGTGCCACATTTTTTTTTCCTATTTCGACCACTTTGCGTCAGTTTTTCTCTTTGTGGTGAGTTTGGATGTTTCACGTTTTCCACCTGGTTTGGGTCACATTCACTACTACCTTTGCCTCAATTGTTTGGTTTTATGACTTTTTTTATACATTTCGATCAGTTTACAGCTTATTGTTGTCACTTTGTATTCTGGTTCATGTGTTTGAGGAATACACCCTGGAGCCTGAAATTTAAAGTAAAAGCTATGAACTTAAGTCAAAACTTGACTTCTGAACAATGAAACCACAACATTTCCGTTACCTGTATCCACCACAGGCTGTCTGAGCAGCAGCAGCTCAGACTGTGTTGTATACGGTGATTTTGTGGATGACCACTGGGATCATGTGACCTGCTTTACATCCGGCTTGTTGTCCACTTTACCAGTTTTGGTGAGAGTATTGTTGCTGTGGAGGAGGCTGGGGCTCAGTTTGTGAAGCGGGTGGTCTGGTGGGATGTTGTGGGTTCGATCCCCCATCAGTCACATTGTTATATGAGTGTCCTTGAACTAGACACTGATCCTGATATACCGGTATGGTCTTCTGAACCAGTGTGGAGACGTCAGTCAGATGCAGTCAAAGGACGAGAACCCGTGCAGCTCGAGTTTGGCACATGAACCGTTATGTGAGCTCAGTGGAAGCCGGCCATATTTACCATGAGAGGAAAGGGTCCAATACTGCAGAGGCAGCCGGCAGCTGCAGCGTTCCCGGTAATTTAGCATGAGCTGCAGCTCTGTGCGTCATCGAGGTGTTCAGACTCCTCAAATGAAGCCTCCGTTTTGCACTGTTTTGTTTTATTGACATGTCGGACTCAAGTGCCTCTTTAAGATTACTGCAAAGCCATGCTTTTGGAAATTGCGTTTCCAAGTGCTTGGAGATTATTAACAGAGCCGTGCAGCTTGTTGCAGCTGACTGTGGTGCAGTGGAAACGCTTGGCTCGAAGCCACACTGTGTGAATATATTAAAGCTGCGCGTGGCGAGCTGGTGGCTCCCATTCGCTGTTTCAAACTGGAACGGAAAGTTTCCACAGGCTCCAATCTGCTGAGTACGTTCTGTAATCCTTTGACTCATTACAAACCCACTTAAGATTTTAAATCGTGGGAGAGAAAAAAAATCAATTGGTGAAACAAGAGCTTAGTTTTCAGCTTGTTGAAAATGGCTTATCTTTATAATGGAGCAAAATTCATGTGTGCTCCTGGTGGAAGGACATCAGAAAAGGTTTGTTATTGGAGTGAAGTTGAAAAGCAGAGGTGAGTGACTGATGAAGTGGCTGATCGCTCAGTTAAATCTGAACTGCTGCTGTCAGTGACAGACTGACTGAAAATCCAGCTTTTTTTCTTTCTGTTTTTTTTTTTAAAGCTGCCAGGGAAACTGAAACGCCGCTCTGCTTTCGCCCTCGCTCTCTGGGATTTGCATGGGGAGCGTTTTTCCGTAACCCCAGCGGATACGGTTTTTAGAGGGCGAGCAGGCGACTCATCAGGTTAGCACGGGGCGTTAGCACGAGGCGTTAGCGCAGCGATGCTTTACCGTTTCAGACACGCACGGATCCCAGCCTGCCTATCAGCCGCCGATGCCCTCCCTGCTCCGGGACGCAGCGCCGCACGACCTGGCGATGATATTAGCGGCCTTATCGCTGGAATGTGGCGCCCTGTGTGTGTGTGAGCAGAGAGGAGAACCTTCCCATGTGAGCATCGCTCTGAGAACAAACCGGCAGCTGAGACCCGCCCACTGCTTTTAAATATGCACGCAACTAATATGGGATTGCATTAATGTGGGCCTGTTTCAGCACCGGCAGCTCAGTAAGCGCCGCTGCTCCAGGCTTACTGTAATTGTTCCAGTTATGGTTAATTAGCTTCCGAACACAGAGGATTCAATCTCAAATCAATATGAGAGCGAGAGAAAAACAAGCCTGCTGACCCACAGGTGCTTTTTCTACAGAAAGAAGACACTATTTAACACCAGCAATAAGCCCATGTTTAAAATATTGTTTCATGAGCCTAATTATAGCAACAGGACAGTTTATCATTAAGAAGAAAACTGAACGCCTTCTTTAACGGTGTCCATCAGCTGAACAGACTCTGGATCAGATCAAGTGTTTTGATTAAGAAGAAGAGAAAAGATGTCAATGGACCAGCTCAAAGAGAAGCATTTAGACGGTAGACAGACACACATGGCCAGCAGCAGCAACAGTTTCGTCCTGTGTAACCAAACACGTCTGAATCTGAATGAGATCTGGAACAAACTCCTGAGGAAAACCGGCTGAGAAGTACTCCTAAACGCCTCTTTTGGATTGTCTCATTGAAACTGGAGCATCACACCATCGTATGAACCCCATTAACTAACACTACGTCTGCTACACTCAGACCAGTCTGACTAGAATTAGCTTCTTGTGCTCATGCTGTCATTAATTTAATCTTATTTCAAGTCAAAGTCAGTCCCGTTACACGAAACAGTATTTGATTATGAATGTGGCAGTGATATGTGTATGGAAAAAGTACTGAAAAGTTCAATCTTTAGATTTTTAGAGATGAATATACAGTAAATCGATAAGGCAGCCCTACAGTGAGGAGTCCCCGTCCATGCAGCGCTCTGCGGTAATGTGAGCAGCATGGTTAACATCTGAAATCAATAGGTGGGAAATACGACGGAGCACTCAGCGTAAAAACTGCCCGATGAGGGGCGAGGAGGGCAGAAAGAGAAGGAAATGCAGCACATTCGCTATCACTATCAAAGAAAAGACATAGAAATCCACATTCTGAGAAGAAATAAGAGGAATTACAGACACAAAGGACCTTGCCGTTTTCTGGCGGCTGCTTTAAAATAGAACTCGATTGCTGTGACGGCGGCAAATACAAAAAAAAAAAAAAAAACCCAGAAAAAACAGATAAAG
This sequence comes from Salarias fasciatus, assembly GCF_902148845.1. Lineage (NCBI taxonomy): Eukaryota > Metazoa > Chordata > Actinopteri > Blenniiformes > Blenniidae > Salarias > Salarias fasciatus. The sequence continues at coordinate 1,413,364 of NC_043746.1, read as the reverse complement.
AAAAATGCGAGTGAAAGATTGCGAACATTGCTTGTAAATTCCGTTTGGAGATGAGATGGCTCTGCAGGGGCGTCTCTGGGAAAGCGCACCAGATTGTGTTTCCAGTGTGAGGACTGCTGACGCCACCGGCTGGAAATCCGGGGCGGATAATGGAAAATGAACCTGCGTCCCGGCAGCATGTTGCCGTTAGAGTTATCCTTATATTCCTTGAAAGGTGCAGCGCTGAGCCCCCCTCCACCCCCCCTCCACATCCAGGCCTGCCACCTTCATCCTCCACCGTCTTCCCATCCCCCCCAACAGCCGTCACACCTGCTCTTTCCCGCCTCGCGCCTCCAGATGTGTGTCTCCTCCTCCTATTCCATTTCCCTGCAATTGTCACCATTCTTCCTATTATTTCCTAATCTTTTTATTCCCTCCATCCTGCTCGCAGAAAAGCATAATTGCGGTGCAGGAATGGAGGCTTCCTCGTCTGTGATTTCCCTCCGGGCTGAAAGGTAAAGATACATGTGCTGGAATGCTAACAGTGTGTTGTTTGTGATTCAGCGGGAGAAAAATGAGAAAAGTGGGAACAGGAAATGGATATTTTCACTTTCATCTTATTTGCAGCCACTTTAGAAAAAGGAATTAAAAGTGTTGAGTATTGTGTGTGTTTCAGTGCATCATATATCTGAAATGCTGTGATGACAGCTGTTAAAGACTGCAGTGTCGCACATAAAATATTCATGTCAGCAGAATACCGACAGCAGCTCCTCTCCAGCCGCTCAGTCCTGAGGAGTAGTCGGAGTCTGGCATGCGATGAGAACGGCCCCCGAGACAACGTCGCAGTGACAACACTGAGCTGAAACCATGTAGACTGGAGGGAACCGTCTTCAAGGGGAGGGTTACACAGTGCTTACATTCAAATTCAGTTAAGCTGAATATTATAAATATCATGTTCTCTGCATATTCATACATCCTCTAATGCATCAAGGTTTCCCAAGAACTTAAACATCAGTTCAAATACAACAATTTGATATTCAAAAGAGATCACATTGCAGAGAATGACTGTGGAAGTGGACAAAAAACACATATTGCATGAAATTCTAAGCCGTCAAATATCTGTCTGTTGTACCGAGTTGAATAATGCAAAGCTGCTTGTACCTCTGCAAAGTTTGTAATGTGGTGGCAAACACGGTCCAATTTTCCCCAAGTGTGAAATGGAGAACGGTCTTTTTCAGCCACTTCAGCGTCAGCGGCGTCATTTGGACGTTCCCCGGTCGTCCCACAGAACATCCGGTCCTCGGCTGTGCGTCAGGCCTGCTGCTGGGTAAAGCCAGCCGATTCCACTCCTCTCTGCCGGAAAGGGTTAGAAGAGTCTCTCTGGTCGTGCAGCTCAAGACAAACTCAGTTTCCCAGATGGAAAATACCAGATATTAAGACTGATACCACTTGACCTTTCCGGAATGAAAAGCTAAACGACCTTTTCTGGCGAGCTGCTTCAGGAACCCAGGGGTGTGAATTCAGCAGCAGTCAGTCTCGCTTAGCGGCTCTTCTCTCGGCACTGTGGGTAATTTAACCATTATTGTGTTGAATGTAAAATTTGGAACTTACTTTAAATAAAGCTCTGCAGGAAGCTACAGACGGAAGGCAGCCCTGATGATAAACGACGAACAGGATGTGATTTGACCCGATCAAAGCTAACCCTCTAATCGGTCTTTCATTCTCTAGTTAAGGCTAAAGCTTCACTGATATCACAAGTATTAGTCCTGACGTGGCAATATAGCTGCAGTCCATGCCGGGCCGAGCAATCTCCTCCACAGCTCTCATTTCCAGGGAACCTCGGGGACCCGAGGCATCAGAGAACGGCGAGCCCATTCTCCTCGGCAATCTGTCCGCCGGCCCCCCGGGGTTTAAACCAATGTACAGTGGTCACGGTGGAAGCGGCCTGAACCTCCGCTGAGGCTGGATCATATCACAGAGGTCTGATCCATGGTGAACTGCTGCTGCTGGGCAGAATACATGCTTCTCACAATTTGGAGTCTGTAATTATTTCTGAGGCCATGCAGTGAGAACGCAAATTTTTCTGCAAGGAAAATGTGAAAACAATGCTTTTTCCCTGGAAACGTTGCCATGGAGACGAGGCCTGGGGCAGTCCAGCACTGTGGCTGTAATGAATTAGCAAATTGTTCAAGGTGTACCATGTTTTTTTCTTTCCTGTGAATTAAAAAAGATGGATGGATGGGTAATTCTACTGATCACTACCAGACAAGAAATTACAGCTTTCCCGTCAAAAATGTCATTTTTATGCAAATTGATTAATTTGCTACAAAAGCTGGTGATGAGCTGCCTTGTTCAGTGTCATGTTGAAGAAACCATTTTAATTTATCATAAGCAGCATGATGGAGTTCCAGCAGTGGCTAAACATGATTGTTTTATCACCACATGGTCCAGAATCACCTGACTGACTGTAATCGATGGTTTACCGGGAGCTATGATCGCTACGAGAGTAGAGCTTAGAAATGGGATCAGATCTTTATGTTATGCTCAATTCTTCAGTTTATTGTTGAAAGAATTAATGGGCTTTTTCCCCCATACTTTGCCTTCCCAGCGGATTTCAGTCTAAGTGGACAGAGAGTGAAGTCTTTGTGTCTGTGGGAACATTTCGTTCAGGACTGATTCGTACGAAGAAGCGTAGATGAAACAGGAATGAAAGGAACAGATACAGAGTGCAATGGAGAGAAAAGCGTGGCCGGCGAATCTGATGCATGATGTTGAAAACCAGGAGCCACATGGCTGGAAGTGAACCCAAGGCTGCTCGGAAAAGCAAAGCGTTCTCATCCATGGTCCTTTTCAGAGGAGCGGTTGCTGCTCCGGTCAGGTGTGGTGGAGATACCTGTAAATGGGCTCTTTTTCTTTCTTTGATGCTCCCAAGGCTTTCCAAAGCATTTTTCTCTCAGTGGTTGTATTGATCAGCGAATGAGTATTTTTATAATCACCGCTGGAGGAATTGCACTTCTTTCCGAGTGAAGGGTTTCTGAACCGTTTTTGCAGAGAAGCACGGCTGAATAGAGTCAGTGAAGCCCTCTGGTTTGGGTTTTTGCATCGCCTCACCTGTGTGCGACGTTGAGGCAGGATTAGGGTTTTCTATGGAGAGGGAGAGTCTGTGGTAGAACGACGATTCTAATAACTCATCAGACAAGCTCTGTAGGTCAAAACCAGCCTGATCCGGACGACAAAACACCAAACAACGATTTCACAAATGCATTAAAGGAGAAACAAACCCAACATACTGAAACTCTGAGAGAACTGTGAGCAACCTGGCACTGGCCTCAAAGTCAGGCTGTTAACGTGACTTAAACACATGCATTAAACACTTACTGGAGTTTTTCCTTGTATTTTGCAGCACAAAGTATCAATACATTAGGTTTCATGTTGACACTGCAGTGATTTTCGATGGCTGTTGGTTTTGTGAAGTCATAGTTTTATGAAAACAAAGATATTTTCATGACGTACACTCTGCACCACAGCAAAGAAAAACTTGAAAGTTTGAATTTGATGGTTTATTAAGACTCTGCTTCAACGCTTGGGCTCACTTAAGATGAAACTGGACTGTATGTGGCTGTAAACTCTGCCGGACTCTGGAGGCCTCGTCCCAGATAGCCTTCCCTCTTAGGGAGCGATCTGGTGTTTGGTGAGTTCTGCTGAATTAAAAAGCGATGCTCCAAATGAATGAAATCCCATTGCCATGAGAGCGTGATTGGAGGTTCGGATGAATTTCTGGCATCGGTTAGTTGTTTTTTTTTCCCTCTCTTAAGCAGAAGCAAAGTGGAGATGAGTAAAAAGCAAAACCTGCAGCTTCTTCTGGTGGAGTGTTTACAGAGCACGCTGAATGGAGAGTGGAAATTGCTGACACTCACTCCACTCTCATACTCTTCATTTTGAGTGTTTTTCTTCACAGTAATCTCCTCCACCATGCGGGGAGTGAATTTTATCTTATCTTTTTTTTCCCTTTTGCCCCTGCATTCGATGCTCGTGGGACTGAGTGCTTTCTTTAATGTGCGCCACTGTATAGTGACACTCTAAATCCAGCACAAGGAGACTGTTTTGTACCTTTTTTCCCAGAATTAAAACTAGAGTTTCTCTTCAAGCCCAGCACTGGCATCGGTTTCTCTAATGAAGCATAAATAACAAGGCCTTGCTTGGAATCACAAGCCTCATGTTCTCAGAAGACCTCGTGACCGTCCAGAGAATTCTACCTTTTTCTACAACGATCTCTGAGTGACTTGAAATGCCAGCTGCCATTTACGGTGGGAAAGGAAAATCTCTTACAGCGTGTCTGTCTGTCCTCCAAAGAAATCACTGCACCAGAAGGAAATGTTAAAGTAAAGCTGTTATGACACAGAAGAGGAAGACGTGCCGTACAGCTCAAATGCTCTCTGACAGAGAAACGGCGCTCCATCTTCAACAACTCGGCTCATCTGATTTATGAAGAAGGGCTTAATGTAGTGACAATGACTGAAAACACCTTCCATGAAACATACAGTGTGTTCCAGAGGCGTTCTCAGCCCGGACGTCAACCGGAGGACAACCGGAGGACAACCGGAAGACAACCGGAAGACAACCGGAGGACAACCGGAAGACAACCGGAAGACAACCGGAGGACAACCGGAAGACAACCGGAAGACAACCGGAGGACAACCGGAAGACAACCGGAAGACAACCGGAGGACAACCGGAGGACAACCGGAGGACAACCGGAAGACAACCGGAAGACAACCGGAGGACAACCGGAAGACAACCGGAAGACAACCGGAGGACAACCGGAGGACAACCGGAAGACAACCGGAAGACAACCGGAGGACAACCGGAAGACAACCGGAAGACAACCGGAGGACAACCGGAAGACAACCGGAAGACAACCGGAGGACAACCGGAGGACAACCGGAAGACAACCGGAGGACAACCGGAGGACAACCGGAAGACAACCGGAAGACAACCGGAGGACAACCGGAAGACAACCGGAAGACAACCGGAGGACAACCGGAGGACAACCGGAAGACAACCGGAAGACAACCGGAAGACAACCGGAGGACAACCGGAAGACAACCGGAAGACAACTGGAGGACAACCGGAGGACAACCGGAAGACAACCGGAAGACAACCGGAGGACAACCGGAAGACAACCGGAAGACAACCGGAGGACAACCAACCGGAGGACAACCAGAAGACAACCGGAGGACAACCAGAAGACAACCGGAGGACAACCGGAGGACAACCAGAGGTATGAGGCCATTCAGTCTCCGGAGGGTTCAGATCAGGCCTTTCCATCCATCCTTCCAATCATCCTTCCTTCCATCCTTCCTTCCTTCCATCCATCCTTCCATCCTTCTATCCATCCTTCCATTCATCCTACCATCCTTCTATCCATCCTTCTATCCATCCTTCCATTCATCCTTCCATCCTTCTATCCTTCTATTCATCCTTCTATCCGTCCTTCCATCCATCCTTCTATCCATCCTTCCATCCATCCTTCTATCCATCCTTCCATCCATCCTTCTATCCATCCTTCCATCCATCCTTCTATCCATCCTTCCATCCTTCCATCCTTCCACCCATCCTTCCATCCGTCCTTCCATCCATCCTTCCATCCGTCCTTCCACCCATCCTTCCATCCGTCCTTCCATCCATCCTTCCATCCATCCATCCGTCCTTCCATCCAGAGCCGGGTCAGGGCAGACCCTGTCCAGGCGTCCAGCCCGTCAGGGGACTGGAGCAGAGGACCATCTGAGCAGAGGACATGGCCGCTCATCCTGACAGAGGAAGCTCGGCTCCAGAGGTTCTCCGCTCGCCCTCGCTCTCTGGGACTTTCAGGTAAAATGCAGAACTATAAGAAGGAAGGGTTTGGTCCAGTTCCTGTCCTCTTTAGTCCAGTGAGGATTTATTTTGCCGCCTGTGAAGTCTGAGACGAGCTCCAACAAGTAGGAACCATTAAATGGCATTTTGCTAATTTAACCTGGAGTTATTCTCAAACTGAAAGATTTAAAAAACAGAACCTTAACTCTGTTGAGAGCTTGAAAGTGTCGTGGAATTTTATTTTAAAAAGTATCCTAGGCCAGTCACGGTGCAAAAAACCCCACAAACATATATTCCAAAAAAAACGTAAAATCCTCAAGTATATCCACTCTTGGTTCTTGAAGTCTTCCATCGTAGTTCTCCTCAGAAAAATCAGGCAGAGTCAGAGTCAGAATGCAAAAGGAGGACTTTATTCCCAAAAACACCTCCTGGCAGTCAGGTTGACCAAAAGAACTGACGCGCCGATCGCTCTCCGCTCCATCTATTTATACTATTTCTTGGGAGTTCGTCAACTCTCCATGGACTCTTCGTCAAGACACAATTGTTCCCCCCTCCCTACAAAGGTCATGGTCCGTGACCCCTTGGGAGGCCCTCTCAGCCTCCATCAAGTCTCCATCAAGTCTCCATCAAGTCTTCCCAAATGCCAGGTGTTGTGCAACAAATCATAGTGTCACATTTCTTGTCCAATGAGCCTCATTTACACCAGAGGGAGACAGAGAGAGACAATTGACCTGTAGTCTTGACTTTAGAAAAAACAAACTGTCCAGCTGCCAAGAGGCTGCCGTAAAAATGAAAAATGGCAGGCTAGCGAACAGAAAAGGGATACATGTCTTTTCTACGCCTGTGTCTACTAGCATACTATAACTAACAGAGACATGCATTACATGAACAATAGTAAATAACATAATATAATAAGCATGATGTAGAGAATATTATAAAATTATTCTACATTTCCCCCCTTTGAGACTAACAAGTCTCATACTACACCACTATAACTAATCAACTACAAATTCTTCATAGCAAACATAAGCATTTGTCTGTAAGCGTGTAACGGCAGTATTCAACTGCGGCACATCTTGCACCTTTTCAAAAAGGTTATGTGGTTTCAGCACACATGTATGAATATACTAAATCATCTACATAAAATGATTAATAACATGATACACACTCCCATAAATGATCAATACTAAGATTATATTACTAACTTAATACAGAGATTATACTACTAACGGTTAACCATCCACTATCAATCAATCTCCTGAGTGAACCTTCCCCACAGAAGGATATGAGCAGCAGTACACTACTCAGCGAAGCTTGGGGTATTATTGGGTGCAGCGGGAACCGCATCCTGCTGCCAGCGGAAATGCCGAAAAGCAAATCATCTTTTGCGAGTGGCAAGTATTGACGCACTCAGCTACGTGGTGTATCTTCCAACACCTGAACATCTTTCATCATCTCTCGTACATCATTCAAAGGCATGGTGGCAAGGTCCTCCCGAGTATAAACACAAACTTTTCAGAAACCAGGATCCTACACGAGCATTAGTGTCGCTGTCACTGATGTCGCTGCCGTCAGATGATATTGGGTCATAAGTTGGGGAGAGAGGTGTCTCCCTGGCTTCTCAGGGTTCAGGGACCCGTGTGTGTGATCGGCGTTCCTTTGCTCCTGCGCTGGAGCACATCCCTGCGTTGGCATGAAGGGAGGGGAGGTGAGGAGAGGGTCTCAGGAACTGGTGACATAGGTTGGGAGGGGATGCTGGTAGTAGGTCCTCGGAGGCTGATAGCAGCATGGAGGTGGAGCCCAGTACACGCCGGTGGACTCTCGTGGACGAGGTCTGCTGGGTCCTGGTTGTAGATCCCCAATCGTCAGATGCCATGGGGCAGGCTCCATCTGGAAGACACTGTCCGACGTCCTCTCTCCTGTTTGGTCTCGAGTCATCGATGGTATGTTGTCCAACAGGAATGTATTCCTGTCAATATTGCTCTCCACCATGATTTTCCCTATAAAGACAAATAACCCATTAAGCATTCTTCTAATGGTATCCACCATAGGCACATTGTTACCTTTTTCTTTTTTTTCATTGTTTTCCATACTACCCCTATCTGGAGTTCTCCAGAAGTAGCTAACACTCCACCTACTGTGGGGTGAGGTAGCATAGCAACCTTACGATCGCAACAACCTATTGGTTGTGTTAAACTTTTTCATAATCTATATCTTAATGGTCCTTCTCCTGACTCTAGATCTCCAGAGCCTACTTGTTTCTAACTTAGTTGAATCCTAACTGAATCACTCCCTTTGCCTACTTGGTAACAAACCTCTACTCCTAGTTTCTTTGCTGCTTTGTTTGGAGATCAGTCTTTAAGATCTTATTTCTGTCTAGCTGCGCCTAATCTGCAGGGGAGGCATCGTCTTTTCCCTTCCTGCAGCCGCCTCTTCCCTGCGTGGAGGTATTACCTTCCCCTTCCAGCTCAGGTGGTGTCTGCTGATGCTTTGAGGGCGGTCTGTCAGCCCTGCAGCAGTAGTTTCAATAGAAACAAACAGTCTTACCCTCGATGTCCAGTGCAGTGCAACTTGCTCAGGACAACTTTGAATGGACCTCCTCGTCTCAGTTGGTTCCATTCCCTCTGAAACCTTTTACGTATACTCCCTCTCCAGGTCGCACTCATTCTAGAGATGGTGTGATTTCAGTCTCTCTGTCTTCTTTGGCCCCTTTTACCTGTTGAAAAATCACCTTACAAATACAGGACAATTGTTGAACATAACTTCTCAGCTGTTCAAGAGATAGACCTTCCTAAAGTCCCTTCAAAAAAGGTACAGGCATGGGTCTCCCCATGCATATTTCATGCAGTATTAGATGGGTTAGTTTAGTTAGTTTATTTAGTTTGACAACACTTAGCAAAACATTCTTAGACATCTTAATTTGTTCTCTCTGTTCGCTATGAACTTAATTCCCTTAGATTTCAAAATTCCATTTGCTCATTCAGCTGTTCCCTGCAACTGTTGGTTATACACATCCAAACTTCTGCTGGATCCCAAGTATTTCATAATACGTTTTATTACCTCCACCACAAAGTGGGATCCATTGTCTGAACTACATGTGTCAGGAAACTAAACCTTGGGAAAATCTCTCTACACAAAACTTTGCTACAGATCCACTGTCTGGTGCATGGGTTGGTACTGCTTCCACCCATCTGCTGAAACGACATATTACCACAAGAATATATCGCATGTATCCAATTCTTTGAGTCATATCTACAAAATCTATCATCAGATGACGAAATGGACCGTCTGGTGGAGGAATATGCGCAATAGGTGCCGAAAAAGATTTCCTTGTATTATACTGAGCACATACTTCACATTCATGCAGCACTCGATCGACTGTGGGTGCCAGAAATGGTGAACACCAAACATCTCTTAAGCGTCTTAACACTTCCCCCCTTGCGCAATGGTCCTGACCATGCGCATTCCTAATAGCACAACGTAGCAGAGAGAGTGGCAAGACAAAATGTCCAGTACAACTCCTCCACAAACCCCGCTGCGGCCCATCCAGGGTGTTCATGGCCATACCCCTTAAGCCACACCGTTTTTCCTTGCAGGACTGCCTTGTCCTGTGCTGCTATAAGAAAAGATAGAATAGTTAAGGTTTACAGTCAACTGCAATTAGTATGGGGCACATACTTACCCCTGCTGCCTTTTTTCCTCTTCATCAGTTATTGATTCCCTTTAGCTATTAAGTTGTTTGGCTTTTGATTGGCAGGGCATTCAATCACTGTAACTGCCATCGAAAGTAACATTACTTGTAAGAGTTTGGCAATTTCATCTGCATGGGTGTCCTAAAAGCCTTTATTTCTGCCAATTGGGCAGAGCATGGTTTTCTCAATTTAGTACTTTATAATTCCCAAAAAGGTGCCATCTGGCTTTAGTTCAATTATGGCAAAACCCACATGGTTGTCCATGGCATCCTTAAAACAAGATCCATCCATAATTAAAGTCACATCAGCCGTTATTGGTTGGTTATATAAGTCATCATATACCCTCATAGAGTTATCTGTTTCTTGTTTACAGTCATATTGGATACCCTCATCAGGAGTTACCATTTTAGTGGCAGGATTCACCGCGGCGCACCACTGGATTGTGAGCTCAGGAGCATCAAGAATAACTTCATTACCTAGAACTGGTGCCGACTGCAGGTCCTTTTTTTACGTTTAATTGGTCTGCAGCTTTTTTCAGTGCACGTAATGGAGCTTTTTTTTTTTTTTTTTCCTTTTCTTTTTCCAGCATAGTCAGTTATCCATGGATGGTTATATCCAGTCATCCCCAGAAAGGAAAGCATTTGTCCTACTGTTAGTGGCCGTGGAGCTTGAGTTACAGCCTCTATCTGATGGAACTATGTTCCTCTTTCCTATGTCATCTACATACTGCATTACTATGCTTGCAACATCTAACTGCTGTAAGTCTTAGGCTGGTATTCTATCAAATACTGATGGACTTTCTACATAACCTTGTGGAAGTCGAGTATACGTATATTGTTGTTTCTGATATGTAAAAGCCAAAAGATACTGTGACTCCTTATCTATCGGCATACTGAAAAATGCAGAACAAAGATCTATTACTATATCCCATTTAGTATCTGGTGGAACATTTGATAACAACGTATGTGGATCAGGGACAACATATGTGGATCAGGGACGACTGTAGTCTCAGCATCGACAATGGCACTGACAGCTCTTAAATCATGAACCAACCTATCATCTGTAGAATTGTTTTTTTTTCTTGATTGGAAGATTAGTGTGTTACATTAACTTTTTGTTTTAACTAGCACTCCCATTTCTAGTAATCCATTTATGGTTGGTTCAATGCCTTTGATTGCATGTTGCTTCAATGGGTACCAATTTCAGTTTGGCAATGGATGGGTTTTACTGATTTGACTCTGCCCACATCAGTCTTATGTCTTGACCATACTTCCAGTGACACTTGTTGGAGAATTAGCTCTTCGTCTTCTTCGAGAGTTGACTGAAGTTCTCCATCTGTCAGATCCAGTAGATCAGGGTTGTTGGTTTTTTCCCCATCTGGTTGTTGGCACATCATAGTGCTTGATTCTTCCATTTCCTTGTCAGGAAAATCCACATACCCCATCTGGTATGCACATTATGTTGGCTTGTAGTTGGCATAAAATTGTTGGCTCCATCCATCTTGAAAGATCATGGGGTTTTTATGCCATGGGTCTTCAGTCAGGTCTACAGCATCAGGCATAGCTGTAGAGGCCTATGCAGCCACTGCAGATGAACTCATTGCAGCGTGGTTGGCATGTCATCTGTCTCCACTGTCTGCAGAGTCTCTTCTTCCCCAGCAGGCGTCTCTCCTCTGCCTGGCAGCTGGTTGTGTAGCCCCCCTTTTTATCCCACTTCTTGGAATTTGATAGGTGGGTGGAGCTATTAGGAGCTGTGGGCCTGTCTGGTGTCAGCTGTCTCCGCCTCCCGTCCAGCCAAATCCATTGCAGCATTCCTTGCTCTTGATTTACTGTCACAACTTGCTTGCTCTGTTCTCCAAGTTGCATTGTTGTCACTTTGTTTGTCAGTTCTTTACTCAGATCTTCTTCTCTTCTGTTGCTGAAATCTTCATCTCCATAATGCTTGATCTTTGATGCCATTTCATCACAACATTTCTCATCAAAGACTCCTAGAGGCCATTTTGCCCCTTCGGGAGTTCTGTTGTTCTATTTTCTATACATTTTAGAATTTCTTTTTCAAATTTTGGGTGCTGTCATATTATTACCTGTGCCTCCCGTTGTCTCTTGATCCATTTTAAATCCCTTGACTCTTTCCACACAGCTTCTGTCTGTGGGGATAGTTTATATTAGTACAATAAATTATTTATTTCTTTATTATTTATTTAGAACTGCTGTTCTCAATACTAGTTCTCTAATATAATCATTAGGCATGCTGCGGTTCTCGGTTTTGAACCAAACTCTTCTGTACGACATACATAGATCAATTTGCCTATAAACTACGGTCTGTCGTTGCTTAATTAATTAATTTCTTACAACTGGCCACCTACTTGCAGAACAGATCTCTATGTCTGTCTACCTGCATAAATAAGCACTCTGCTAAGGAAATCCCCACCCTGCGAGTAGCTGTCCAATCACTGGCTCTTCCACATCCCCCTCCTGCCTATGTGTGAAATCTGAGCCAGAGGAGCAAGAGGAGCGCTCACCTACAGAACATAAACCACCCGTTTCAGAAAGCCATGGGGAGTGGAGGAGTGGAGGAGAACGAGAAGTTAAAGTTTGTCGAGGCATTTTTAATTTTAAATCTGTGTATTTTCTCATGTAGTTCCATTCAAACCTTCAAAAAAAGAAAAGAAAATACATTTTAAAGTCTTTTCTCTTTTTTTTTTTTTTTATCAGAATGCAAAAATACATACTGAAATAAAACCGTAAGCCTAAACTGAGATACGAACCGTGGAAAACCTGTACCCTTTCATGGAATGACTGATATCCAACCATGGATTTTACTGCCAATCCGTGCCGTAATAGATTACTTAGCAGCAAAGTGGCCTGCCTTGATGGTGCTTCACTTCAGCTGCACTGATAACGCGTCCAACCCCCCTGCATTCCAGCGGCTCCTGATCCCCGTGTCCAGAGCACGTCGGTGAATTCCCCCTGTACTTGTTAGAATAACACATCTGGTCAAATGCCACAGTTTTCTGAATGATTTCCTGCCAATTTTGCCACAATTCAACTTTAGTTATCATTTTTATATTTACATTCTATCCAATAATAAGTTGTTTCATGCATCTCAATTTCTCTCCTATGTTCTCAGGAGAGTAATAAATACTCCTTGTCACTGCTGCCTCTACTCACTAGCAGTCACTCCCCTAGGTTGACTCTATTCTCAGCGTACTCTTTTACGCAGCCCTGTACTATAGGGTTCTAAATTTGATCCCTTAGTTTCTGCCACCATCCCAATTACAATTTCCTATCTATAATTATCCATACCCATCTCATAATAAAAACTTTAACGTCACATAAGCTGCAGTATTTAAATAAAATATTCTTTAATCGTCTCATTTGAAGGCAAACCTGCTGTAAATTTTCCACCTTCTCAATTTAGTCAGTCTTTCTTTTCTGTCTATTTACACTATTTATATCATTTTGCTAAAATACCCTATGATTACATGCGCATTTTATTTACATATGTACTTTTTTTTTTTTGCCAAAGTTTCTGCTCATTTCACCATCTGCTCTCCTTCAAACTCTCACAGACAGTCTCATACGCACAGTCACCCCTTCTCCTTTCCTCACATCTTTATAACACTCACTTGCTCTTTTTACACACTCTTACTTAGACATAGACACAATTACCTCCTCCGCGTCAGAAGGCTTTTTGTTTTACAACCACCCTTTCAGCCCCAAAATTCGCTTTGACGGTCCAGCTCACAGCTGAGCCGACAAATTGACCTTTGGCGGTAACCGCAGTTGGGACGGATCCATCCGTGCTCGACCCTCTCCTGGAGTCTCTTGTGTACACTTTCTCTCCTCTCCTGGGAGAAGGCTTACTGGTTTACAACCTACGCTTCAGACCCAGAGTTCACTTTGACAGCCCAGTCTCTCCGCTGGGTCAACAAATTAACCTCTCATAGGTTGGACCGGCCGTCCGTAAAGGACCCACTTCTGGGTCTCCTGTTTTATACCCTCTCCCTCCTAGAAGGCTTTATTTATGGCAGAGATTACCCATTCAGCCCTAAGGTTAAATTACACAGAAACAACACACTCACATCCAGAATAGTATGGAGCGCTATTTACTTAGAAAAACCTCGGCAAGCATTTAGACATAAAATTATGAGTAATTGTTACCTTAATTATTTCCAAATAAACATCACTTAACTGCAAAATTCTCTTTTAATACAGATCACTAGGAATTTAAACTACTTAAATTTCAGACTTATCTAAACTTTTCTTTAATTTAGTTGGGTAAATAATGTATGTTAAACATAGCGTTTTGTATTTAATATTCAAACAAGCAAATTTGCATGCATTTTACTCCATGTAAAATTTAGAACATTATCTAAAGTATTGATTTACAGTTGTTCCTGTCTAACAAACCCTTAGCGGTATCCGCATCTCCACACTGGCGCCTACTCCCCTCTTAGGAGAATTATCCTCAAGCGGCTCCTACTCTTATACTTAGCCGACCCTTCTCTGGCCGCGGTGTCGCTTCCCCCTCAGAAGTTAAGACACATAGCAGCCTGAAGACAGTCCGCGCATGCAAGCGGCCCCTTTTTACCCTTAGCAAGCAGACTCTTTCTGCACCATGGTCGTTACTCTTATGCAATTTGGTCATTTTTTGCATTCTGACTCCGAACTCCCCCTCTGAATTTCTTTTAAATCAAATTTTCTTTTTTATCTTTAAAAATCACTTTTTAACTTTAACTAGGTTCTTTTGGATTAATTTAATCCGGTTTTAGATTTCACCTGGGCAGAGACCAGACATAAGCACACAAAAAATTTAGACGCAGAATAAATTAATCTGCTTACCTCCAATTGTTGTGGCCACAGTGTGCTGAATCTGTCCTCCTCCACAGATAAAAATCAATCTCCGGTTACTCCTCCTGGCTGGAGCTCGCCAATAATATGTCGTGGAATTTTATTTTAAAAAGTATCCTAGGCCAGTCACGGTGCAAAAAACCCCACAAACATATATTCCAAAAAAAACGTAAAATCCTCAAGTATATCCACTCTTGGTTCTTGAAGTCTTCCATCGTAGTTCTCCTCAGAAAAATCAGGCAGAGTCAGAGTCAGAATGCAAAAGGAGGACTTTATTCCCAAAAACACCTCCTGGCAGTCAGGTTGACCAAAAGAACTGACGCGCCGATCGCTCTCCGCTCCATCTATTTATACTATTTCTTGGGAGTTCGTCAACTCTCCATGGACTCTTCGTCAAGACACAATTGTTCCCCCCTCCCTACAAAGGTCATGGTCCGTGACCCCTTGGGAGGCCCTCTCAGCCTCCATCAAGTCTCCATCAAGTCTCCATCAAGTCTTCCCAAATGCCAGGTGTTGTGCAACAAATCATAGTGTCACATTTCTTGTCCAATGAGCCTCATTTACACCAGAGGGAGACAGAGAGAGACAATTGACCTGTAGTCTTGACTTTAGAAAAAACAAACTGTCCAGCTGCCAAGAGGCTGCCGTAAAAATGAAAAATGGCAGGCTAGCGAACAGAAAAGGGATACATGTCTTTTCTACGCCTGTGTCTACTAGCATACTATAACTAACAGAGACATGCATTACATGAACAATAGTAAATAACATAATATAATAAGCATGATGTAGAGAATATTATAAAATTATTCTACAAAAGCTACGGACATTTTACTGCTGGAGCTGCTCTTGTTTCTCGCTCCAGCTCGTGTTTAGTCTCTCGGGCGCACCGGCGTCAGAGCTGCAAGCAGACCTCGGTGAGAAGATCCCTTGGCCGGGATCTGTTGGGTCCATAATAATTCACACCTTAGTGACTGCAGAGCTTCACTCTCGGCGTCACGAGGGGGAAAACGCATTATCACCAACTCAGACTGTGTAACGGTGCAGCACATTAGGTCTCATTGAGAATGGTTCTCAAAATAAGGGTTTCTGCAGAAGCGTCCTGCCAGAGTCCGTACATCACCAGGAAACTGGACCTGATCACGCCGGTCCTCAGAACACCAGGCTGGCTTCCCGTCAGCCACAGCAGGAATTTTAAATTCTCCCTTCAGACTCATCAGCTCCATCTGAAGAATCCCAACCCCTCAGAGTCACCGGGGACTGGTCAGCTGGGTTCCCAGAACCAGAACCCATAAGTCCATATGCTCCTCTGTTGAACAAACTTCCTAACTGCCTGATTTCTGCTCAACCTGTCGGCTCATTTAAATCATGGCTGGAAGCTTTTTCACTGCATCATGATTTATAAAACATTAGTCCAGGGAATCGTTCTAGCTTTTCACTATTCGTTCCCCTGTTTACACCGGCTTTTCTTCCTTTAAATGCTCCTTGATGTTCTCAATATCTTAATGTGTCTCTGATTCCAGAGCAATGTTACGAATTTCTTTGTTTAAGTGAAGCCTTGTGGTGCAATGCAAATAAACTTCTAGTCCTCTGAGTCTGGTTCTGCAGGAAGTCTCCTCTGGGTCTGGTTCTGCTCTGGGTCTGGTTCTGCAGGGAGTCTCCTCTGGGTCTGGTTCTGCAGGAAGTCTCCTCTGGGTCTGGTTCTGCAGGAAGTCTCCTCTGGGTCTGGTTCTACAGGAAGTCTCCTCTGGGTCTGGTTCTGCAGGAAGTCTCCTCTGGGTCTGGTTCTACAGGAAGTCTCCTCTGGGCCTGGTTCTGCAGGAAGTCTCCTCTGGATCTGGTTCTGCTCTGGGTCTGGTTCTGCAGGAAGTCTCCTCTGGGTCTGGTTCTGCTCTGGGTCTGGTTCTGCAGGAAGTCTCCTCTGGGTCTGGTTCTGCTCTGGGTCTGGTTCTGCTCTGGGTCTGGTTCTACAGGAAGTCTCCTCTGGGTCTGGTTCTGCTCTGGGTCTGGTTCTGCTCTGGGTCTGGTTCTGCAGGTTTCCTCCAGCGCCTGCTCTGCCGGCTCATGTGGAATTGTTATTGTTTTTCTCTGTAAAAGTGCTTTGAAATGTGTTGCATTTGACTCCTCAGAAATAAAACTGAATTGAGTTCTTGACCAGTTGGAGTGATAACCGTTCACTGTGGCTCCAAAAAGTATTGATATCTCCAGAAGTTTTCCACATTTTGTCACATTATAACCGCAGTTGTAAATGTATTTTATGAGGATTTTATGTGCTGGACCCACACGATGTGTCACATCAGTGTGGTTTGGAAGGAAACTAATACATGGTTTTAAATTTGTTTTTACAGATAATGTGAAAAATGTTGCATAGAGCCATCTTTAGCAGGAATCACAGCCTTCATAGCCTTTGGAGTGAGTCTGCACCAGCTGAATGAGAAGTATTAATATTTCTGCAAGCCACAGTAAATACTTAAAGCTCTTATCTGACTAGCATAGAAGTGATTCTGACACTTCTAAAACATAGTACTGCTGGGTAGAAATAAGGTGCATGTGCAATAAGTCCCCCAAAATCAATTGTGCACTTACCTCACTGTGATTTGAGTGCATATTGGAGAAAATGCTTCCTGGGCTGGGCCCAAATGCATTAGTTTTAAACGGGACAAACCCGAAAAGAGACAAGCTATTGATCAGTCATTGACTGTGGTCTTAAAAGATCACACAATCTACTGAAAAGCAAAGCAAATTGTAAAGAGACTGTGTATGATGCATGGAAACAAAGACCGGGCTGGAAGCCGTCCTGTTACGGCCCTGACGAGGATCGGTTTCCCATCTGTCACCCAATCAGCCAATACGGGAGGAAGCAGGACGCCCTCTTCAGCGTGGCATGTGCTGTGACGAGCTTTTCCTGAACATGCTCGCTGCTCAAAGCCCAAAATGCAATGAAGTGTTAAGAAAGGCAATCCAAAGTTCAAAAAGTATTGTTTAACCATTTGCGTGGTTTTCAAACCTCCTGCAGGCCTGAATTACAGTAAAATCAATGGAAAATACTGAAGCAAAGATCAAATTATGCAAACACATACCGTTCATATATTTAAATAAGTTATTATACAGATCGACAGCTGCATGCAACACAGAAAAACAGGCCAGCAGGAGTGTTTATGGTGCAGTCTGGAAGAATTGCTGCTGCTCGCCGTCATCATGAAGCCATTTGACTTTCTGACATCCTGAAATATCGGACTTGTAATCTTTGGTATCGCTGGAATTCATTAATCTTCCCAAAGTTTTAGTTGTTTATGAGTTCCCACTGACGCTTTCACTGCACTGCTGAGACTGATTTACTATCATTTCCGAAGGAGCCGGGGTGGGTGACATCCCAACACTCTTTAAAGGGTAAAACACAAACTGAGCAGAAGCAGGAGAGTCGGGGACTGAAGCAGGTGTGACTGGCAGGAACAGCGCTCGGATGCACCCATATAAACAAACAAGAAATGACTCAGAATAATTACAGACAACACAGAAAGCTGCTTTCCCCACTATAATTACCTTGTTTTTTGAATGTCATCCTATCATGAAGCGGCACTGACAGCAGCACTCTTCATTAATGAAAGTCAATCAAACAAAGTTCCAGGAAGTTCTGAAAGAGGCGCCCCAGGCTCTGGTGGTGGACTGGATTGTCTTCCCATTTTAAACTTGGTAGCTCAGTCCACATCGACTCCTGGCTGTATTTAAATGAGAAAGACATCTTAAATTTTGGCGAAGGAGTCGATGTGGTGTAGCCGGTTGGGTTTGGCTTGAATGTGGTTGGTTCAGTTCAGTCCTGCTGGTGTCAGGTGACAGAGAGACAACATCTGAAGCTTCATTCCTAGCATTTATTTAATAAGTGATCAATTATGGAAGATGCTGGTTTCCATCTATCTATAAACACAATCGTAGTATCTTTGATAACAGAAATAGATCCTGCAGTGGCTTCCAGACTGGGGCAAGACCTTCCTCTCAGTGATTCCAGTGATTAGTGATGATAAAAGTTAGAAATACTCAAAATAAAAATGCTGCTGCTATTTTAAAAGGCATTAGTTTGGAGATCTTCAGAATGCACAGTGTGTAGCTTGTAGTGTTTTCACAATTTGTGGAAATATTAACAGCACAGCAGAAGACTCCTTTATTTTCACAGATTAGCGGTTTGAGATGAACACACTGTAAGGTACACAGCTTTAAAAGGACGAGAGAGTAAACTTAAAGTGTGCTTTGGGGGGCAATATGGTGCTTTAGTTGGAAACACAGCCACGGTAAATACGTTTGAAGTGAAAATATGAGCAGTGTGGGACTCTAAAAAAACCCACTGCATCCCAATAACTAAGAATAAAGGAGTTCAGTGGAAATAGCTATAGCGGCAATGCACACACAACGCTCTTGACTTCTACTGTAGGGGAAACAGGATTACTCTTATGCAATATTAATGTATGCAAATCTGTGTTTCAAGGTGCCACAGCAGTACTGGCAGGGGTGTGTGTTGAGAACAACTGAAAAAACGGATAATGTCAACGTATTCCTGCTGGTTCTGGTGTAAACACCGGGACGGGCACGGCGAAGCTTTCAGATTGGTGACGCACCATTAAACGCCAGCAGCTTTCTGCCTCTTCCCCTCATTAAATCTCCACTGTAGAGCCATGCCATGTCAAATCCAGCCATCCACCCACCCACCAACTCCAGTGCAGCAAAACAATCCCGACTTGCACACGCACATCCAGAACAGCCGTGGGTGGCCAGTTAGCATGCTCCGCTTGTGTTTACAGTGCTGCCCGGCCTAAAAGGCAGAAAATGATAAAAGGACTGAGTGGAAGACTTGCATTGTGTACATTGTGTGATCTGTGTGCGAAGCTTCTCTGTTGTGTAACAGGCTCTGAAAGTGGGATCTGTGCTTAATTGGCATCTCTATTAGTGTTTCACACGGAGCTGATCTGCTGCTTTGTGGACCTAAGATGTATCTTAAAACCCACAATGCAAACACAGCATATCTGAAACAAACTACATCTTATTAGAGTTCCCCTCCTTCATCTTGGCTTTTCACTGTATCTCATTTTTATTTGTTACATGCCAGTCTTGATAAACTATACAATCACACCAACCAGGAGGTCTCTCCCTCCGAGAATCATAAATGTCTTGCATTGCTTGATGACTCCAACAGATCTTCTCCTAGAACTGAGAAAAGCTCACTCTTTGAATGAACTGAACAAAGGACCTGATCCTGCAGAACACACTGCTTCGTCACAGATCGTGTATCAAATTTCTTTAGTTGCGTTTTAGTTTTTTTAATTTTATAAATTTCGCTCAAAAATCGTCAGAGGATTTCTTGGTCCAGCTGGTAGCATAATGCCATGCTCTGAAGATTGTGTTAAAATACAACCATGTGGTGGTTATTTTTTCGAACAGGAGAACAAGCAGTTTTTTTTTCCTTTTTCTTTGTGCCTGCCTCTGGCAATGCGCAAAGATTACTATCCATAAAAAAAAAATCTAGATCAAAGCTAGAAGATACAATATTTCTTTTATTTTAAAATGGGAGGCTGACTTATTCAACAACTTGGATCAAAATGCGTGGTCACAGGTATGTTTAAATACCTTTAAAATGACAAATAACTCAAATATACAACTAGTACAAATCAAAATTCTGCATAGGATTCATTATACAGGACAAAGGATGTTCAAGATTCTACAATTCTACAATTTCATTTAGCAGACGCTTTTGTCCAAAGCGACGTACAACATAAATGCTTCAATTGCTTCAAGTGCGATTGGTCTAGGGCAGTGGCGGCCGGTGGCGTGGGGCGCAGGTGGCGAGGGGCACTTGTTTTGTCTGCCTACACCGCCAGCAGCAGGCGGTGCGGCGTTAATTCACTTCTGCATTGACGGGGGTGCTCGTTTCCACACCCACGCATTCACGGCACATTTCAAACTACACAACAGGTAGGCAAAGATTATTTTTAATAAACTGGTTTCTTCATCACTGCCCGCCTGGAATGCGCAGGTATGGAAACGAGCGCTTCCGCCAATGCGGAAGTGAATTAACGCCGCACCGCCTGCCGCTGGCGGTGTAGGCGGACAAAACAAGCGTCCCTCGCCACCTGCGCCCCATGCCACCGGCCGCTACTGGTCAAGGGAGTTGCCATCAAGTTGCAGAAGAGGAGCCACTACCCCCTCCTATTTTTTTTTTTTTTTTTTTTTGGTCAATTTAGTCAGTGGTACATAAGTGCTGGGTTTTACACCACCTGACCTATTCTTCCACAAAGATGGGGTCGGATTAAGTCCCTAGGTGTTCTCTGAACAATTGAGTCTTCAATTGTCTCTTGAAAGTAGAAAGAGACTCGTCGGAACGCAGAGAGTCTGGTAGTTCGTTCCACCATTTGGGAACAACAGAGAAGAGTCTGGCTGGAGGTTCAGAGCCGAGCTGGACTGGAAGCACCAGGCGTCTCTCACATGCAGAGCGAAGAGGGCGTGAAGGAGAGGAGACCTGGATCAGGGAATCCTGGTCGGCCGGAGCCGTTCTTGTAAGCGTTTTGTAAGCCAGGAGGAGAGATTTGAATTTGATTCTGGCTGCAACTGGAAGCCAATGAAGGGAGATGAACAGAGGAGTGACATGAGCTCTTTTGGGCTGGTTGAAGACCAGACCTGCTGCATTCTGGATCATCTTTAGAGATTTGACTGTGCATGCAGGGAGACCCTCCAGGAGAGAGTTGCAGTAGTCAATGCGTGACACCATGAGAGCCTGAACCAGAAGCTAGGGGGCCTGTTGGGTCAGCAAGGGTCTGATCTTCCTGATGTTGTAGAGGGCATAACGACAAGACCGAGAAACTGAGGCTGCATTAACCTTAAATGTCAGCAGGTCATCCATCATGACCCCCGGGTTTCTGGCTGAGTTTCAATCAATCAATCAATCAATGTATTTTTGTACAGCCCAGTATCACAGCAACAGCTGCCTCAGAGGCTTCAAGATGTTACATTGGTAGGTAAAAATAAAAACAGTGAATAAGCATAATGTTAATATGTCAAATTCACAGTAATGAGACAAAACGAAGCAACCACCACCTTAGACCCTCACATCCGGCAAGAAAAAACTCCAAAAACCCAGTGGGAAAAGAAGAAATCTTGGGGAGAACCACAGTATGGAGGGATCCCTCTCCCAGGGACAGACAGCTTTGGCAACAGCTAGCATGAGACAATAAAAAGTAAAGCCTAGGACAATGTTGAGGACAGTCCGTTGGACGGTCAAGTTTGTTGTCCAACTTCACTCCAGCCTACTTGTGCCCACAGTTTCTGGGCACAGGTAGGCTGGAGTGAAGTTGGACACTGATCTGAGGCTGGACATATGGACAAGCTGGACAGACCATGAGTTCAGTCTTAGACAGATTTAGCTGAAGGTAGCGTTCCTTCATCCAGGTGGAGAGATCAGCCAGACATGCTGATCTCCAGCTGAGACTGTGGTGTCATCAGGTGGAAAAGAGAGGAAGAGCTGAGTGTCGTCAGCATACAGTGGTAGGAGAAGCCATGAGAGCGAATCACTGCACCAGGTGAGGTGGTGTACAGAGAGAAGAGTAAGGGGCCAAGCACCGACCCCTGAGGGACCCCTGTTGATAGGCCATGTGACCTGGACTCCTCCCCTCGCCATGACACTCTGAAGGATCTGCCTGTGACGTAGGACCTGAACCACAACAGGACAGAACCTGAGATGCCATGCTCAAAGTGTGGAGAGGAGGATTTGATGGTTCAGCAGACAAGTCCAGCAGCAGGAGGACAGAGGACAGACCAGAGACTCTGGGACTGATAGGAGAGCAGTCTCGGTGGAGTGGTTGCATCTGAAGCCTGACTGAAAAGGGTCCAGCAGGTTCTGGTTCTGCAGGTGTTCAGAGACTTGGTTAAACTGAGCCTCCAGTATTTTTGACAGGAATGGTAGAAGTGAGACTGGCCTGTAGTTTTCAGCCTGGGCTGGGTTGAGATGAGGCTTTTTTAGTAGTGGGGTGATGCGGGCTTGTTTAAAAGTAACAGGAAAAATGCCGGTTTCCAGGGAGAAATTGACAATGTGTGCAGGTTCGATTATGGACCAGATGGTCTGCAGAATAGCTGGTGGGTATTGGATCGAGAGGACATGTTGCAGGTTTTGAGCTCAGAAGAAGTCTGGAGACCTCATCCTCACTCAGAGGAGCAAACGAGCAGAGAGAAGGAGCAGTGGTGGGTTTGAGCTGACTGGGCTGGTCCGGCTCAGAGAACTGGTTCTGACTGCAGCCTCCTTTTCAGTGAAAAAGGAGGCAAACATGTCGGGATCAGCTCAGTGGACGGCTGAGCAGCTGGAGGAGGAAGCAGGGAGTTGAACGCCATAAACAGTTTTCTGGAATCAGAAGCTGCACAGATCTGGTTCTGATAAAAAGCTTTCTTTGCGGACTGCAGGCGGGAGGTAAAGGAAGCAAGTTTCTGTTTGTATGAGGACCAATCAGCAGGCTCTTGGGATTTACGCCACTTTCTTTCTGCTGCCCTGAGTCCAGCTCTTTTTTCTCTCAGAACTTCTGAGACCCATGGACTTGGTTGTTTGTTCTTGGCTGGTTTCGACACCCGGGGGCAGAGTTTGTCCAAAGAGGACCAGAGAGGACCAGAGTGTTTCTGTAGCCTCATTAACAGGAAGTGATGAGAAGTGAGAGGGTCCGGCAGGACAGAGCTGAGCTGCTGTGAGGGACTTCAGGGTTCTGGAAGGAGACCATCTGTGTCGGGGTCTGCAGCGGCAGAAAGGCAGCCGCAAATTTTACCAAGAAATGGTCAGATAGGTGTAGTGGAGTAACTGTCACCTCTGCTATGGAGCAGTTACGAGTCAGCACCAAGTCAAGGATTTTGCCAGCTCTGTTGGGGGGGGGGGGGGGGGGGGGGGGAGCAGAGCCAGTACAAGTGCAAAGGAAGCCATCAGTGCCAAAAAGTCCTGTGCCTGAGGTTTGTTAACGGGAATGTTCATGTCTCCATGACAATCAGTGGTGTGCCATCATCAGGGATGTCAGAGAGTAACATGTCCATTTCAGAGACAAAGCCATCCAGATTACCCCCTGGTGGGCGGTACACAACCAGAATATATGCTTTGATGGGAGTAGTGACCGTTAAGGCATGATATTCAAACGTTGTGTTGTTGTTCGACGGGCGCAGTGAGGAGAAGGACCAGTTGTCCGGAATGAGAATGTCAGCACCGCCTCCTCGGCCAGCAGAGCGAGGGGTGTGGCTTAACGTCACACCGCCTCCTCGGCCTGCAGAGCGAGGGGTGTGGCTTAATGTCACACCGCCTCCTCGGCCTGCAGAGCGAGGGGTGTGGCTTAACGTCACACCGCCTCCTCGGCCTGCAGAGCGAGGGGTGTGGCTTAACATAGTGGACACAGAGTGTGCGGCTGGTATTGCTGAGTTTTCTGGGCGGATCCATGTCTCGGTCTGGGTAGCGGGGCAGGTCTCCTGGGTATGGTCATGGCCCTCTGCCTGGGAGGAATTGCTTCAGAATTAAATCCATGGATGGATGCAGAATTAAAAGCACCATGAAACCACGCTCAGTGTCCACCACCCCCTGTGGTTTCCTGCCAAACAGCAGCTCACACTGATAAAAACCCGTGGAGGCGGAGCCTCCTGCACTGCAACCAACAGAGGTGGAGCCATTTCTCCCCACTGCCTTCATCCTCGGGATGAACCTACAGACCATGGATTTCCAAGTCAGCTGCTCCACCGGACCGTCGGTCTGCAGATGGTAGAGGCTGGTCCGAACAGCCTGGACCCTTGAGTGATCTTCAAAGAAAAACACCATCACTAACAAGCAGAATTCCAGTTTTTGCATTAGATTATAAGCACAAGAAGAAATATGGCATCATTTAGTTCAGGTCAATCTATCAGACAGTTCATCATGCATTTGCACTTGGCTCAAATAAATAATATTGAAAACAGACAATCATATTTGTCTGAGCGAGCAGGCCTGTAATGTTGCTGACAGGCGTGACTGTGTGTTTCTGTCTCTGTGTTTACTCTGTGAGAGACTCTTCACCCAGAATCAGCTGGAATCGGCTCCAGCGCCTCACAGGATAAAGTGGTAGAGAAGATGGACCAACCAGAACAATCCACAATTTAAAGTTAATGCCTCGGCTGTTCCCCGCGTGGCTCTGGGGTTAAGAAGTCGGCCTGGCACCGGAGGATTATGTTCAGATGGAGCCCTCTCTTCCTCCTCGGCAGCAGATATCACTATCTCAATCAAACATGAAATCCCAAAGTGTATCTTTGAAAAGCAGCTCAATCTCTGCAAAACGTTTGCCCCTGTTTGTGTCTGACTTTCTGTCACCGGACTGACAATTCCTTCCCCACGAGTGTGAAATATGGCAAAAACAGCTTTGACTTCACCCAATTTCAACACGATGAGCCCAACCGGTTCAAAAGCCCATGATGACTAGTCCTGTTGAAAGATAGCTTTTTGTAATCTGTTGCTTTGCCATTTGAAAAACATTCAGTCATAATGAAGGCACCCTGATGAATATTTGCATATTTCTGATGTGGAATGTTGCCGGCATGTTTAAAGCTGCTGTAGGCAGGATTTTGCTAGTCAGTGCTAATTTTTCTGTGTTTTCTTTGGATTAAATGTTAGAGTATCCATTGATAATCCTTTAGGAGTGCAGCATAACTGCACTACGGCGAGGACGCAGCAATTCCATCTGTCTCTGTACTGAGCTGAAAAGGAATCTCGACAGTTCCAGGTATCTTTGACCAATCAGAAGAGCCCATGAGGCTCTAACCGTGATTGGTCGAGGGACGTTTGTCACGCGTTCTTGTGGGAGGGGCTTAACTTGCGTAAGGGCGTGATGTCAGAGAAAACAGGACAGGATTGGCTGTGCTGGGTTTCAAATCGCCATCTTCGATGGGTCAAATTGCCATCTTGCTTAGCCCTAAGCAAGATGGCGGAGATGCGGAATCCTGCCTACAGCACTTTAAAGCTCGTGTCTGGAGTTTTGAGAGAGAGGTTTTTTTTTTTAATCCAACGTCTCAGGTTCCCCCTCCCTCTGCTTTCATGAGCGACCAAGCCACGCCCCTTTAATTGTGCACGCTATTATCTGTAGGGTGAAAATGAGAGCCTCTGAGTCCTACAGCATCCTCCATGTTCAGCTGTTTACGGTGGATGTTCAGCAGACGGTGGATATATCCGAGGTGAGCGCGGCGGCTGCTGCGGAGCTAACTCTCCTCTGCTGGGCGAGCGGCCGTGCTCTCTGGCTGCTCCACACTTTGATTGACAACACGAGAATGCGGAAGCTCGAAATCTATTGGCTGACGCTGACCGGCGCTTTTTCGGATAACATGGGGGTCTATGAGACGAAGGCGGGGCTCATAAATACATTTTTATATTGCTTTATGCTAATATTATATTGTAGTATGGAACCAGACTGACACATTTAAGCTCTGTTAAAAAATGATACATACATTGGAAACGAATGGAAACTCCGGACACCAGCTTTAATAGGCGGACTGACCCTGCTGGCTCAAACTGGTATCACCGCCAAGGGAAATGTGGCGCGATCGTGTGTTAAAAACAGAAGTAAGAACCAAGAAGCCAGCTCATTTCTCAAGCTTGGATTCGTCGATTCAAAATGCCAGAAAATAAAACTACTGTTTCCTTTGTCCCAGTAAATGAGGTGTCTTTCTGACCAATTCTTCATTTATGAAGCATTTTAAATTCTTGCTGCGCTCGAGTCTCAGACGGTTGAATTAAAATGCGAAGCACTGAGTGAGCAAACACTCCTGAACAAGCTCTGTCATGAAATGCTGTCAGAAAGGGAGACGGGTGAGAGGAAGTGACTGAAAGGTGAACACTGTATTGACAAATTATCCTTGGATGCATTAAACTGTACGTTCTGTGTTCCTCCTGAGTCCTAACCACTGATTATACATCACAGGAGAGTTATTTTGTGAGCTGCATTGGAGGGTAGATGGATGAATGGATGGATGGATGGATGGATGGAAGGATTGTTCAATGTCAAGATGGAGTGTGCTTCCAGGTCTCTGCCAGTGTCCTAACGGTTGTTGAAGCAGACATTTGAAGACGCGTCTAATTTAAAATACTCGACTAGTGATCATTGCAGAACTTATGAGGACATTTGAATGAGGTGAAACCTTTTCAAAACGAGCTGAATGATATTTTAAGTTGTATTATAAACATTTCGTCTCCTTGAGCCTCAGTTAAGATCCTAAGATCTGCTCTAAAGGTTGAAGAAGTCTCAGGTATGTCTTTGTTTTGGGAGCATGCTCACTACCCTGGAGGAAGCGCCGTTCCCTCCAGAGTGTCACCTTTAATGAAGCTGTTTTCATTGTCACAGCCACTCGTTCACTGCTCCTCTTTTAAATCCCAAATAGCTGGTGGATGACAGCAACCCAAATTCTCCACCTCTCCTCAAATCCCCTCCATCAGTCCCCGCTTCTCTGTTTACCTCAAACCCCGGTGGAAAGAAAGAGCTGAAGAGCTGAAAATAAATAAGCCACACATATAAATATGGTTGAAAGACATCCGCACACTCTGACTATTATTGTATGTTTCCTGTTTTTTCTGTTGGGAGAAGCTTCGTCACTTGACTCTTGAATTGAGCGGTGATTCAGCCGCGTTGTAGTGATTTGTAAACTAGCCTCACTGCGCTGGAGGGAAATGATCATTTTTATCATTTTTTCCTTCCATTTCTCCAAAGTATCTTGTGATGAAGCTGGATTGCTGCCGGAGACAGAGTTATTTCCTGCATAGCCAGCTCCCATGCTGCTGTCTGTCCGTCTCTCTCTCTGCCCTCCCATCTGTTTCCAGCGGCAGCGCTCTGCTGAACGGTGGCGTGAATGCGAACCGGGAGAGGCCTCGGCAGACGACGCAGGGTAGATCCCTCCCTACGCCTCCTCCCAGCGCCGGAGGAGCACTGACATGAATGCCAGGGAACAGAAGTATTGTCGGTTCAGGAGCCCACAAAACCTGGATATCAGCTGCGCACCGTAGTTAACGTCCCACCGGGAGGTGAAAGGTCGCACGGCGCCACAGAGCAGCAGCAGTGGAGGAGCGAATAAAGTCCTTTTCAACTCATGATTCATGATGCAGAAATCATGTTGTGGGTTTAAACTGCATTATTTTGGTTGAAAGGCAGGAGGCGAAGTTGTGTTTCTCCACCGCAGCTTTTTCCAGCTATAAACACTCTTCTGTCTTTTATCAGTGTTTTGATTGTAAAGTGGAATTTAACCCTCGAACCATGGAAAACACTAACCTTCCACTGGGAGCAGATGGAGTTTCAGGAAAGGTTTAAGGAGTTTTCTTTGTACATTGTGTATCTGTGTGAGAGGTGAATATATGTGTGTGAGATGTGTGTGTGTGCACGGCCCTCATAGAGCGAGTGAAGAACGCCTCCTTAAAGCGACGGACCACGGCTTCTCTTATGGTGAGAGGTGCTGGATTCAGGCCCAGAGTCTCAGGAGGTGCCGGTTTGAATCCCGTCAGGACTCTGGCAGTGCCCGTCTGTCAGTCCATCAGCAGCTCATGTAGGAACCGTTGTCTTCACGCTCTGCGGCTCAAGACAAAGCCCCACAGAGACATTGTGGCGTTGCTTGAGTCCTTCATTAAGTGCCAGCTATTAGAAAACAGCAATTATCGTGTTCATACTCCGTCAGACTTGTCAAACACCACCTTTGTGTAATGGCAGTGGTGTGAATGGAACCACCGCCTCCGGGCAGGCTGCAGCCAGAATCCACTGCCACGGACAATCAGCCACATTAACCAGCTAACAGTCCGCTGCTGCTGGAATTACCCAGCGGCTGAAAAACACATAGCAGTAGATCCATCTTTTTTTGATTTCTCAATACTCTGACAACCAGCAACAACACAAGCAGCTTCTGGCCGCTGGAGCCCCGACTTAAAGCCCCAGCTCACTGACACACAGCTTCCACAGCCATGTTCAGTGCAAACAGAGCCGCTCGCCACAAGACAGCAGCAGAATGACCACACAGCGCTCAGCGTGCCGGGGTGTCGGTGTGGGCTGGAACCGAGCTGTTGATTCACCACTGCCAGTTAGCAAGGCATGCTGACGACACCGGGTTGGCTTCTTCACTGCAACGCTTTCGCTGTTTCCACATCGCTGTTGATTTTCTCTGGCAGCGAGACATTTGATCACACTGGCAGTAAGGCCAGTTATACCGTCAATGCTGTTGTGTGTGTGTGTGTGTGTGTGTGTGTGTGTGTGTGTGTGTGTGTGTGTGTTGCTCCATTACAAAGTCAGGACCCAATATGAAAAAAAAACCTTGACGAATGGATTTAAATACAGAGTCCTCCTCTTCTTTGCTGTTGTTCTTCATCTACAGTCTAATATTTGCTGTTTTCTCCTCATCCGGCGTCAGGCTCACCCTCTGTTTGCTCTGACAAAAAGAGGCTCGGAGGTGAAGAAAAACTGGCAAAATGAAAGAATGCTCTTCACTGAAAGAGCTGTACATTCATGTCTCTGCAGAGCATTGTTTGCCTGGAGTCTCGTCCCGCCACCGCATAATTACATTTTTACATATGCTTCATGTGCTGCTGATAAAAGAAACCAATATTCTGTGGATTATTTCTCTCCTCTCTTGTGTGTGCGCCACATCAAAGCATGTTTGTCTCATGGAATTGTTGGTTCCTGCACTACAGAAGCTTAATGGGAAAAGACATGAGCCGTGGTTAAAGCACAGCCCATGTTCTCAGTGCAGACTGCTCTCGTCAGGAAAATAAACACTTAACAGAAACATACTGTGGCAGTAGAGGCGTTTGAATGAGCGCTGTGTAAGGGATCATTATTCCTTACATTTGTAGATCAGCGAAAATTAACAGATTAAGAGTTGCATGGCCGTGTGTTTGCTTCAGGTAAAGGCCCACACATCCCTCCGGTTCCATCCAAACCTCCGGTGAGTTCTGCAGTTTGCCTGTTTGGAAACCAGTCAGGCTGAGAAAAGGTCTGTTCTGGTCCCTCTTTCAGGCTTTTCTCCTCGATCATCCACATGAGGTCAAGAGGTGACCTGCTACCAGCATCACGCTGATTTCATTTTCATTTTTAAATAAATTATTACAGGAGAAGTAAGTAGATTGAAAACTGCGTGTGTGTGTGTGTGTGTGGTTTTCCTCGGTTTCCTCCCACAGTGTAAAGACTGTGTCATGTCAGGTCGATTGGTGACCCGAGGTGTGAACGACAGAGTGGCTGGTGGTCTGTGGATGGATGGGTGTGTAGCAGTGATGACAGCTTCCAGCTCTGAACACTGTTTTCAGCTGCTCAGCCGACGAGCGCCAGCAGCTCAGTATCATCAGGTGTGTGTGTGACTCCAACATTCTGGCTCAGGAGACGACTCAACAGGCCAGACGCCACCGCAGGAGGAACAGGAGCTCACGGGGCTCAACGTGGGCCCTCGCTCTGTGGCATGGTCGCTTCTGAGGCGCACCTTGTCCTCACTGCAGTCGGCTGGATGGGCTCCAGCGGGACAGAATGAAGAGGTGCAGGAGATGGATGGATGAATGAGCCATGGCGGCTCCTCTGGCAGGCCTCACAGGACAGCCGGTGGCACGTTTCTCTTCCTGGACCTGGAAGGTCCTGGCCCGTGTAGACGGGAACAGGATGATGGCCTCTGTAACTCTTTCAGGCATCGCAGGTGGTCCATCTTTTAAAAGTCTAATTTCTGGCCAGAACAGTGTGTTGTAGATTAATGTGTCCCACCCAGACGCCGCTGTGTTTCCTCCTGTCATGCCCCAGCTCTGTATGTTACTGCTGTCTGTGGAGGGTGGGGGTCTGGTAATGATGCTAACAGTTAAAAGAATAAAAGTAAGAAAAATCTGACATTTCTGGAGTGACTCGGCCTGCTGGTCCTGTCATGGCCGCGCTCTGCACAGATCTGGCTCTTGTGGTCAGCAGTTTTGCTGTTGTTGATGTTTGCCGGTCTTCTGTGCCATCAGGATTGAGGGATCTTGGTGTAAAACCAGCTTCATGTAGATGATCTATCGTTCAAACTGTTCTCTGAACAGGACGGTCAGGACTGGGACGAAGACGTCACCTCGTCTTTCAACAGAGCTTCCTGTCACAGTAACGGCTGACATCTTTATGGTCTTGGGTCTTTATTGGCCTGCTGTACATCACACCTGCCGGGTTTAGACTCTTGGTTTTTGGCCAGCAGACTCCTCCCATACCGTCCAGCGATGTCTGCCGTCCCCCTGGATCACCGGTCATGATGCTGTGTCATTTCAGTGAGTTATAGTCGATCGGTTGCATAATCAACCCACACGTTCATCACAGACGCCGTTCCCCATGGCAACCCCGTTAAGTTAATGAGTCCCTCACTCCACTGTGGCTCCAGCTCCAGCCCCGGCTCCAGGCCCGGCTCCAGGCCCGGCTCCAGGCCCGGCTCCAGCCCCGGCTCCAGCCCCGGCTCCAGCCCCGGCTCCAGCCCCGGCTCCAGCCCAGGCCCTGCCTCTGGCCCCGGCCCCGCCTCTGGCCCCGGCTCCAGCCCTGGCTCCGGCTCCAGCCCCGGCCCTGCCTCTGGCCCTGCCTCTGGCCCCGGCCCCGGCTCCGGCTCTGTCTCCGGCTCCGGTCCTGGCCCCGCCTCTGGCCCCGTCTCCAGCCCTGGCTCCGGCTCCAGCCCCGGACCCGGCCTTGGCCCCGCCTCCAGCCCTGGCTCCGGCTCCAGCCCCGGCCCTGCCTCTGGCCCCGGCTCCAGCCCCGGCCCTGCCTCTGGCCCCGGCCCCGGCTCTGGCTCTGTCTCCGGCTCCGGTCCTGGCCCCGCCTCTGGCCCCGTCTCCAGCCCTGGCTCCGGCTCCAGCCCCGGACCCGGCCTTGGCCCCGCCTCCAGCCCTGGCTCCGGCTCCAGCCCCGGCCCTGCCTCTGGCCCCGGCTCCAGCCCCGGCCCTGCCTCTGGCCCCGGCCCCGGCTCCGGCTCTGTCTCCGGCTCCGGTCCTGGCCCCGCCTCTGGCCCCGTCTCCAGCCCTGGCTCCGGCTCCAGCCCCGGCCCTGCCTCTGGCCCTGCCTCTGGCCCCGGCCCCGGCTCCGGCTCTGTCTCCGGCTCCGGCCCTGGCCCCGCCTCTGGCCCCATCTCCAGCCCTGGCTCCGGCTCCAGCCCCGGCCCTGCCTCTGGCCCCGGCTCCGGCCCCGGCCCCGCCTCTGGCCCCGGCTCCAGCCCCGGCTCCGGCTCCAGCCCTGGCCCCGCCTCTGGCCCTGCCTCTGGCCCCGGCCCCGGCTCCGGCTCTGTCTCCGGCTCCGGTCCTGGCCCCGCCTCTGGCCCCGTCTCCAGCCCTGGCTCCGGCTCCAGCCCCGGCCCTGCCTCTGGCCCCGGCTCCAGCCCCGGCCCTGCCTCTGGCCCTGCCTCTGGCCCCGGCCCCGGCTCCGGCTCTGTCTCCGGCTCCGGCCCTGGCCCCGCCTCTGGCCCCATCTCCAGCCCTGGCTCCGGCTCCAGCCCCGGCCCTGCCTCTGGCCCCGGCTCCGGCCCCGGCCCCGCCTCTGGCCCCGGCTCCAGCCCTGGCTCCGGCTCCAGCCCTGGCCCCGCCTCTGGCCCTGCCTCTGGCCCCGGCCCCGGCTCCGGCTCTGTCTCCGGCTCCGGCCCTGGCCCCGCCTCTGGCCCCGGCTCCAGCCCTGGCTCCGGCTCCAGCCCCGGCCCTGCCTCTGGCCCTGCCTCTGGCCCCGGCCCCGGCTCCGGCTCTGTCTCCGGCTCCGGCCCTGGCCCCGCCTCTGGCCCCGTCTCCAGCCCTGGCTCCGGCTTCAGCCCCGGGCCCGGCCTTGGCCCCGCCTCCAGCCCTGGCTCTGGTTCCAGCCCCGGCCCCACCTCCAGTCCCGGCTCCGGCCTTGGCCCCGCCCCGGCTCCGCCTCTGGCCCCGGCCCCGCCTCCGGCTCCAGCTCTCCTCTTTAATTCCCTCCGCTGCCTCAAAGTGCTTCTTCCTCTGTCATTCTCGCTCCTTGTCCTTGTCTTTATTCGTCCCTCAGTCGTTTTCACAGTTTTCTATTTCTACCGCTCACGCCGTCCTTCCTCGCCCGCTCCGAGCCCCCCGCTGCCCTGAACCCCCCCTCGTCCCCCGGCCGTCCTGTGGCTTCCTCTATCTGTCCGTCTATGTGTCTGGACGTCCTCCCGCCTCCCGCCTCAGCAGTCCTTGGTTAGCCTGGCCCCCTTGCTCCAGCTCCTCTCACCCTCTTTGTTCCGGCCTGGCCTCCTCTCCTGGCAGCTCTTCCTGCTCTCCAGTCCCCTGACGGTGAAGATGGCAGACATGCCGGAGAGCTGGCAGCAGCAGCTAATGGAGACGTATTAACCTCGTGTTCCTGACGCTCAGGAAGCATCCATCCAGGCTTCAGGGGGCAACGCTCTTCACCCATCGCGTTTAGTGACTCTCCACATCTCTGGCAGGTTTTAACACTCATCTCTAAAGTTCAGTGCATGGTTGTCACATTGCAGTATCGTGTTGTTTTTTTGTTCCACTGAAACAACCAGTAATTCAATGAGGCACCATCATTGCGCAATACGACAGTTTTGCACCCAGAAAACAAGGTTAAAAATGTTTTTTCAATCACTGTGAGCTCTTATATTGCATAAAGCCTGTCTCATAGATATCTGCATTTCTTTAAAAAGGGTGCAGACTGATCAATGCCTGTCTCAGAGTTATAAAGGTGTGATACCGTCGAGTGCAGAATAAATCTGCATGAGGCTTTTGAAAGCTGCATAAATTAAAGAGGAAGAACAGATTGATTCAGAGCAGCAGAACCTCGACAGCCTGCTTCACAAAACTCTCTGATCTGAAGCCTCATTTTCCAGTAAGACAGTGTAAAACAAAAACAAACAGAATCAATATAAAAGGAAACCTAAAGAGAAGGCTGCAAAATGTTAAAACAGGTCCTTGGGTTCACAAAGATATTTGCTCATTTATATTTTCAGAAGAACAAACCGCTTCATGAAGGTGACTCGAAATGGAAAAGACATCGGAGGTTTTGAGATATTTTGTCCACAAAGCTTTTTAAATATGTTAATATTGTGCAGAAAAGCAGACGAGATCACATCAAGTTCTTCCAGAGATAATATGGAAGATGGCCTGAACATCCAGTAATATTCCAGGCTAGAAGCAGCTGGTACAGGCCGCCTCGGGTGTTCCTGAACAAGCCACGCCAGATCAAAAAGTAATAATAAAGATAAACTGGACAAGGCACACAAATCCCTCCGTTCTATTTTTGGACTTATTTATTTTTCTCATGACAGGAACTGAACCGTTGCTGCTCCTGGGAGTAAATGTCGTTCTGGAAATGATTCAATTAGAAATAACACCATGGAAAACTGTCCAATAACGTCTATACGACAAATTCAGAACGTGGTTTGGAACCTTAATCAGTTTCCATCTGGTTAAGCAGGTATAATTACCCAAAGGAAGAAGTGGCTCTCCTTGGGTAGTGGTTGCAGGTTCGACTCCCACAGGTCTCAGGCTGCCCCGGAGGGTCCCTGGTTAAGGCTGCCGTCCTCCAGCAGGTTACAGGAGACATAGGAAGGACCGGGCAATGACGTCCCTGAATCAACCCGCCCCGTTCAGGACCAGGTTCAGGAGCAACGGGACTCTGTGGTGAAAGCTCCGGTGCGGGGAGTGTCAGGTTCTTTTCCTTAAAGAAAATTAGGACACAAACATAGAATAAACCAAGCAGAATCGAATATACTTGCAAGGAGAGGAGAATCCGAGAACCACAGGATGGGGCTTACTAGTGTTTCTTGGGATAAGATTGGTTTCAGCATCCTGCTTGAACAGAAACAATGCAACAGATGCATCAGTGGCAACAGGACGCACTCAGTCAGCACAGACAAGACACGCCAGTCAGCATTTTGGAGAATGCAGGCAGATCGCTCATCCTGCTTAGTCAACTTTCAGTTTCCCGTGCATGTTCACTACAACATTTAGCAATGATAATCAAACAGAATATTTCCAACAGGCGCCTCAGAGGTCACCTGGCAGCAGCTGGATTCTCACCTGCTAAACCCCGAAAACTGGTGGTAAAATCAACACTGGAGCAGTGGGCTTTGAGGAAAGTTGTATTTCGGTGAGAACGGGCGCCGAACGGGTCTGAGATTTATCGACCAATCAGAACATCTGTCTCTTGATATTTCTCACATCAGTAAAACAGCAGCTGCAGGTAACTTCTTAAAAAACATGTTTCTGGTTGCTGTTTCCCGCTGCCTCTGGTTCACTTCACTCATCTTTCTTTTGCTGCCAGTCTTCGTTCTGAAACTTTAAACACATCTGATATGCAAAGCAGCTCCTATCCAAGCAGGAGCTATTTTTAGTCCCATGTGACTGACAGACTTGTTGTCCTGTAGTGTTTCAGACTGTTCATACATCACAGGCCTGATGGTAACGAGATGAAGACACACTGAGGATGTAGAAAACGAGATCCTGAAGCTGCAGGATTCTTCTGTCTGTGGAGGAAACGTGGTTCTTGAAGCCGGGTTTTCTCCACAGATGGACGGACGCTGGCTTCCTGGTGGAACTGGTGGGTGACTTTGTTGATACTTAGCATTCAAGCACCAAATTGCTTGTCTGGCAGAATTCATTCATTTATTGGTTCATTTCGAGCAGGTCTTCACAAGAAAAAAATACAGTACATCGGTACAACCAGTTCATCAGACGCATCTACTCCTCAGAATATACCTGAACTTCATCTTTCTGTTTAGTAAAAATCAGGGCTGTGTTGTTCTTGTGGTCTGATCAGATGTGAGACTGGAGTCTGAGCTGGAGGAGTCCTGGGGGTCTCTGCGACCCGCCGCCCGGCCCTCTGAGGGTGGAAGACTGGCCACCCGGCGCTTTCTCTCCTTCTTCATGCCTCCTCCTCCTCCGTGTGAATCTGGAAGGCCGTCTCGTCTGCCATGCGGTCTGTTCCGTCTGGAGCTGCAAATGAACTGCAGGACGGACGGAGCGAGAAAACCGGTCATTGCGTTGTTCTCTCTGCCCGAGAGACATTTGTCTAGCGAGTGGCTTGGATATGTGCTTCTCTGCATACAGTCCGTCTCGTGAACAGCTCTGACGCTGAGGTCTGCCGATATGTCGTGACGCTCTGGTCCGTGTTTGGCACCGGGCTGACCGGCCACCAAGGACGGCGTCCCCGGAGCGCTGCGCCCGTCTGAGGGAGCAGCTGCAGCGGAATCCATCAGGCTTCATTAAGAAGAGATTGTTTGACAGCGTCAGGCCTGCCTGTGGCCAGCGCAGCTTTTAATCAGGGCTGCAGCAAACAGAGAAGCTCTGGAGCTCCACGGTAAATCAAACCAACCTGCTGAAGTGGGAGAGTCAGTGTCATCCATCGGCGGTGGATGTTTCTCAAACATTTAATCATTTTAATTCCAAACAGAACAAACAGAGGAACCTTTGAAAAGATCTCTTAGTGAAGCAGGATTCAGCTTTGTCAAAACCACCATGGACCCAGAAACACTCAAACAAGGAGACTTTTAAAGAAAAGTCCACCAGACAATTGTGTACAACAATTTACTGATGGTTTAATGGAACGGTTTGAGAGACATAGAAATAAAAAGCAGATTATATGTGGTGACTTTAACATTAACTTAGGAAATAAGAATGATTATAAAGTAATGGATTTCTTAAGTGCAATGAATAGTATGGGACTTTTTCACCTGATACATAAACCAACAAGAATCACAGCCAAGAGTGCAACAATCATCAATAACATTTTTACTAATATTACTGGAGACGTTGTGCTAAGTGGGATCCTGCAGTCTGACATAAGTGACCATTTACCCAGATTTGCTGTGTGCAGGTACAAGCATAACATAAAGCAAAGCAAGAGTAAAATAATGTCAAGAAACAGATCAGTGGAAGCACTAAGAGCATTAAATGAAGATCTTATAAAACAAAACTGGGATGCAGTCTATGTTGATGATGCTAATGAAGCCTACAACGCTTTTATTAATACAGTTATTGATTTGTATAACAAAAATTGTGCATTAATAGCAAACAGAAAGAAAAGAAATGATAAACCATGGATGACGAAGGGAATAAAAAATGCTTGCAAAAAGAAAAATTACTTATACAGAAGTTTTTTGAAAGAACAAACAAAAGAAGCTGAAAACAAGTATAAGAAATATAAAAACAAACTAGTATGGATAATTAGAAAGAGGAGGAAAGATTACTACAGTGAACAACGGAATGAAAATAGAAATAATATAAAGTCAACCTGGGGAATATTAAACAAGGTAATAAACACAGAAGGAAAAAAAGCTTCTATCCAAAGTACTTTGTGAAGGAAAATATTGAAATATATGATGAAAAAGAAATTACAAATGAATTTTGTGAATACTTTGCTAATGTGGGACCAAATCTCACAGCGAATATTCCAAAAAATTCTAATATGGATGAAAATTTAATAAATAATCATATAAACAGTATTTTTCTTGAAAAGGTGGAAAAGGAGGAAATCTCAAAAAATTACAAAACTTTGGAAATAAGAGGTGGACTGATGGTGAGGGGTTGGATATGATCATTGTGAAACATATAATTGAATTTGTCATTGAGCCGTTCGCTCACATTTGTAATCTATCTTCAACCACGGGAGTTTTCCCTGATAGAATGAAATTGGCCAAAGTCATACCCTTGTATAAAAGTGGTGATAAACACAACTTCTCTAACTATCGTCCAATCTCATTACTTCCATAGTTTTCAAAAATATTGGAGAAGGTATTTTCAACAAGACTTGACAATTTCTTACAGAAACAGAATATTTTGGACAATAGTCAATCTGGTTTTCGGGCTAATCGTTCCACAGCACTGGCAATAATGGAATTCACAGAAAAAATTGCAACAGAGATCGATAACAATAATTATTTTTAAGTATTTTCATTGATTTACAAAAAGCTTTTGACGTCATCAATCATTCAAAATTACTAAAAAAAAATGAGTATGTATGGCATCCGAGGAGTAGCTCACCATTGGCTCTCAAGTTACTTGGAAAACAGAAACCAATATGTACATATTAATGACACTAAATCTGAATTACGGAAAATTAAATGTGGAGTGCCCCAAGGTTCAATACTTGGGCCAAAATTATTCATTTTGTACATGAATGATTTTGCTAAAGTGTCCAACCTTGGGAAAATTCTATTCGCAGATGATACCACACTATTTTATTCAGGTGAAAGTATACAAGAAGTCACAAAAGTAGTGAATGAAGAATTGAAAGTAATAAAACACTGGTTTGATTTAAGCATCCTAAAAATAATGTACAAGGCAAAGTGGAATTTATTGCCTGTAAACCTTCAGAATATATTCAAAATAAGAACCAGTATATACAATCTTAAAGGAATAGACGTGTTCAAAAAACCCAGATTCAGAACCAAAATCAAAGAAAGAAACATCGTGGTAAAAGGAGTGAACTTATGGAATGCTCTGAAACAGGAAATGAAAGAGTGTAAAACAATTATGACATTTAAGAAACATATAAAAAATTCCACACTGGAAAAATATGAAAATGAAAACTAAGTTGTCGCGGGTGAAAACATTTTTTGATTTAATGAATATGAGTTTTTGAGTATTGTTAATTTGTATTTTTTCAAATACTGTATGCAAAGGGGCAGATGTAATAGGATTGTTCTTCTTTCTGCTCCTTTTCTTTCGTTTGTTTGGTGTCTAGACTGATGACATTGAAGCATTTTCATCTTTTTTGTTTTTTGTCTTTGTGTTGTTTTAAACGAAAGAAACAAATAAACCAAACTAAACTAAAAGTCCAGAGGTTCAAAACACCAGCGTGTCTCCATTCACTCACTATAAACGTGTTAAAGCGCCACAGCTGTTCCAGAAACATCTGTATTTCAGTGATGTGCTGCAGGTGTTGTTGACATGGATCCATCAGAGCTCTGCAGCTTGTTGCTCTGCAGCTCCCCGAAGCTTTCAGGAAATTATTTCTGAACACAAATTTACAAATCGCACCAATTTCCAAAAATAGTCCAACCTCCAGGCTGAAACAGCCGAAATATGTAAAGCAGCTGAGCGTGCCGGGGCAGCTGGGACTGTTAGCACAGGAGAGAAATAACATGATGGTTAAACTAAAACCAGCCACTTTCAGGTCATTTAAAGAGGGAGGAAAAGGGAAAAAAACAAACAAAAAAAAGAGTGAAAGAGAGGACTCTGTAAAAGGCAAAAGAGAGAAAATGGAAGGAAGGAAAGAACACAAGTGAAGGAAAACGGGAATAAAGAAGGGAGAAAATAGCTAAAAATGTATCAACAGATAAATAACTTATGATGCTAAAACAGTCAAGATGCAGAAGTTAAACTAATAAAACTGATCATACTTTATTGATCCCATTGAGGGGATGAGGAGGTGCAGCCACGTTACAGCCCTCTGGGGAGCTGATAGAGGTCAAAGGTCGTGCTGGAGGAGCCACAACAGAGACACATCAGCTGTGATTCAAATCTGCAGATCCCAGGTCTGCTGCTCTGCCCTCCCGGTCTCCACTGCCCCGATGGAGGAGCTCCAGCGGAGGACCAGGAAAGATCTCTGGAAACGGCTTCAGAGCTAAAAGTATAACGTAGCTGTGTCACATCATGAATGCCATCGCAGTTTTTGCGTATCGCGGTGTTTCTCAGACGTGGTTTTTCATTCCAGATGAACTCCAGAGTCGTTTCATTCAGTGAAAATCATGGAAGTGGCTCTTTCAGGAAAAGACGTTCAGACTCCTGGACCAGAGGTGAAACAGCAGCTTCAACACCAAAATCTGTCCAGAAACACAGCTGGTGAACTCGGGTTAACGAGGTTAGGACTGGAATAACCATGGAGGCTCATTTTAGAGAAGGTTCAGCTGGTTTTCTGTTTCAGTGTTTTCTCATTTCAGACAGAGGCGATTCCCTGAGCCCTGCAGACGCTCCTATTCCACTCACTTCTCACATTTCATGCCCATGAGTGGGGTCCTACCGCTGCTCTTCTTATTCACTGCCTGACTGGAAATACTAATTTGATTTTCCCCCACAGGTCGGACAGCTCTAAACTTTCCAGAGTGAAAGGAGTGTCTCCTGTCCAGCGAGTCGCTGCTTAGAATCCGTCTTGCTGGTCAGGACCTTTATGGGTGGAGCTTATGTCTGGACCCCGGGGCCCTGGGCCGTTCAGGACCCGCTCTGCAGCCGTCCTGGGAGGAGCCAGCTCCACGGCCAATCAGAATGCAGCACTGGCTTTGTGGACCGGCTGTGTCTCAAGAGGAGAACAGGACCGTCCGAGGACTCAACGTCTTGACGTGCAGAGGCAAACTTTTCATTGTGTTTTGATGTCTGTTTCCATGGCAGCGGGACTCAGAGCCGCTCCGTCAGTTCAGACACGTGTCCTCGTCGTTGTTGAAATTATAGCCTGATGTCTGCATGTGTGTGTTTTCACTGCAGAACTGTTCTCCCCAGAAACGGGGACTAAACGGCGGAGCTACATTCAGCTCCTTCAAAGCTACAAGGCCCAGGTTGCCATCAAGGATAGCTCTTTGAGTGGATCTGTCAGCTTTAATTGACGACCGTGAAACGTCTGCATTAATCTGAGAAGGCTTGGCACATTCCCCGAGTGGAACCAGGGCCGGCAGATTTGACAAAAGTCTATTTTGAAAGAGCTGGGAGTCTTTCCAACTGCAAACTGCACATCCATCAGTGCCTTCACACCCTGCAGCGCTTTGTCCTGCGCAGTCCTGGAGGCAGTCCCGGCGTCCGTGAGACGGGACAGGAGTCTCGGTGGACAGGCCAACAGTTCAGCACTGGTTAGACAGACAGCCAATCACAGTCCCACCCGATCAGGCCCATCAATCAACCCGCAGACAGGTTTTACCTGAAACAAAAAGACTTCAAGTAACACTGTTTGTCTGAAGTTACACCATTTGGCACTTTTCCATCAGTAAAATATTTACTTACTGTACCTTTTGAAGAAATACCGGAGCCTATGGACGATCCCATCATATATTTTCATTTGTGGAGTCGAAATAGTAACTGTTCAAGTTCAAGATAGTTTCAATTCTGTTTTCAGTTTCTTCATCAGACCTTGAAGGCAATATCGTATATAGACGTTTCCCACATTCAGACTGTGATTAATCTCTTCTCAAAAGATTCAAAGTACTGCAGACAGCAGAAAACGAGTCAGGAAAACACTGGTGTGAACATGAGCCTCCATATCGTCCAGGACAGACTCGAGCTCCGCACTGATGGGCCGACCTGACTCCTCTACTTCCTCTTGGCGTGAGAACAGCTCTGGCACAACACTGCAGCGCCGGGCGTGAACGGGGAGGCTGGGAAGCGTCCAGTGCGAATGTTATTCTCAGCCATAACTGGCTGCAGCAGCAAGGAAAAGTCAGACGTTTGGGCTGCAAATGGACTGACAGCTCCGCTGAGATCATCTCTCAGTTTATGTGAACTAGCAGCTCCTCAGAGAATCAACAAAAACACCGCCGATGCCAGCTCCGTCCTGCACGTCCGGGTTATTGACCAAAAGAAACACAGTCATTGCATTTCTGTGTTTTGGCAAACTATTATTATTATTTAATCAGTACGTATCTCAGGATCACTAACAAAACATACTTCTTCTTTTGTCCGAGGCTTTCTTCACCTAACTTTAACCCCACGCTCAAAACCTCCACTCATCTGGTGACCTATTGCTCCTGATCTTCATCCCAGTCTTCCCAGATCCTCATTAAGGATAACTACGGACATCAGATCCACAGGGAGGAACTCAGGTACCGGTTCAGAACACCAGGAGCCCGTCTGGGATGTTCTTGGTTCCTGTTCAGATCACATCCCAGGATTCTCCAGACCTTCACAGATCGCACAGCTTCCCTCTCTTCTCATCTTTTGGAGTGTGTCGCTCGCGGTGAATAACTGGATGTGCAGAGCAGGTCTGAATGCGGAGCTGTTCCGGTTCATCCTCAGCAGCGTCGCCCCGTTCAAAACCAAGACTCCCCACGCCGAGACCAGCCTTCACCGACCGATCACCCTCAGGGTCCCAGCAACAGGCCGACTGCCTCTTTTTAGATGAACTACTGGATTTGGACTTTTATCAGAGGTGTTTCATAAAGACAATTCACAGAATCAAAAGTAGCTCAGCTTCATTCTCAAGGTTCTTAAGTCCAAAGAAGGCAAGGGGAAAAACCTTCAGAATTTTGAAATAACTGTCTACCGTACGTTTGCTTGTGCCTACAGAAAGTAAATGTGCTTCTGCGTCTTGTAGCTTTTAGGACAATCACGGTCGTCCTTGGTTTCCAGTTCAGGACTGGAGGGTCCACCATGTGCAGCCCTGCTCCGTACAGCCCAGGAATATCTGAAGACCAGCCTTCAGCGTGTCGTGTACAGGAACAGAAATCTAAAATAATATCCAGCTACTGCTATACTGAATATCAGCAGGGAGAAGAGCTAATAACCTCAACTGGAGTCTTCATGAGGT
The DNA here is from genome assembly GCF_902148845.1 of Salarias fasciatus. Lineage (NCBI taxonomy): Eukaryota > Metazoa > Chordata > Actinopteri > Blenniiformes > Blenniidae > Salarias > Salarias fasciatus. The sequence goes on along the minus strand of NC_043746.1, from coordinate 1,371,566 downwards.
TAAAAAGTTATTTATTGATTTTTTTTTCATGACTACTTTGCGAGGCGTAGTAAAACATGTTACATATTTCACATTTTTCATGACTTCTGATGCCTGACCAGTCCAGACCCAGAGCCAAGCTCTGAGGTCCTGATGTCTGCACTGATGTCTTCAAAATGGAATTTCAGATGAACTATTGCAGAATAGTTTATAGAGGACGGTGCACACACATTCCCCTAGAGCAGGGCTACTCAACCCTGGTCCTCGTGGGCCGCAATCCAGCATGTTTTAGATGTTTCCCTCTTCCAACACAGCTGATTCAAATGATCAGGATCGTTATCAGCCTGATCATTTGAATCAGCTGTGTTGGAAGAGGGAAACATCTAAAACATGCTGGATTGCGGCCCACCAGGACCAGGGTTGAGTAGCCCTGCTCTAGAGCTTCACCAGATGGGCCAAGACTGCAGGGTTTTCAACTACCCACTCTCTGCTGGAGAACGGGCTACATATACCTGCTAACGGGAGGACAGTCTTCCTCTACACAGTCCTGGCAGGGCAGCAAGTCCTCAACCAAGACACACAACTCCAGGCCTGGCCGACACAGAACACACACCACACACCACAGAACACACACCACAGAACACAGAACACACACCACAGACCACAGAACACACACAACAGAACACACACCACAGACCACAGAACACACACCACAGAACACACACCACACACCACAGAACACACACCACAGACCACAGAACACACACCACAGAACACACACCACACACCACAGAACACACACCACAGAACACACACCACACACCACAGAACACACACCACACACCACAGAACACACACCACACACCACAGAACACACACCACAGAACACACACCACAGACCACAGAACACACACCACACACCACAGAACACACACCACAGAACACAGAACACACACCACAGACCACAGAACACACACCACAGAACACACACCACAGAACACAGAACACACACCACAGACCACAGAACACACACCACAGAACACACACCACAGACCACAGAACACACACCACAGAACACAGAACACAGAACACAGAACACACACCACAGAACACAGAACACACACCACAGACCACAGAACACACACCACAGAACACACACCACAGAACACAGAACACACACCACAGACCACAGAACACACACCACAGAACACACACCACAGACCACAGAACACACACCACAGAACACAGAACACAGAACACACACCACAGAACACAGAACACACACCACAGAACACAGAACACAGAACACAGAACACACACCACAGAACACACACCACAGAACACACACCACAGAACACACACCACAGAACACACACCACAGAACACAGCCTGTGGGTTCCTGGAGGAAGGACGGCCTTGCAGCTCTGCTCCCTCTTCAACATCTCCACGGCTGGAATACTGGCAGGACAACTTCATTTAGCCTGTGTGTGTGTGTGTGTGTGTGTGTGTGTGTGTGTGTGTGTGTGTGTGTGTTTACCAATTCAGCCACCAACATAAATACTGAAGAAAAATATCTTTCAGCACCTGACCCTCATTCATTGGGTGGATGTAAACATGTGGAGAATTCGACACGTCAACTCACCTGAGCTTCTTTATTTTACTGTGAAACTGAATAGAAAAATATTTCCAGTTATTCATTTCCTGTTAATTTATAAAATGTAACATCTGAAGGTAACGTTCAGCGTCTCCTGAAAATCACAAAGCTTCAAAGCAAGTAGTGAATTTGAAATTAAAGTGAAAGTAGATTAAAATCTTCAGTTAGCGTTGCACTGATGAACTGATGTATCACGTTCCCTTTGCTCAAATGGAATGTTAACCTCATTAAATATCTTCAAGCACAACAAAAACACAGTGGCTCACAAATGAAGCGCTCCTGTCCTGAAACTGACACATAAAATGCAACCATGAAATACCGACACACGTTAGAACAACTGTTTTAATCCTCTCAGCTCCTCACTGACTCGTCTTCCAGTGGTTTTCTCTCTGTTGACTCAGACCTGCTTCTCCCTGAAACATCTGCTCCAGAGCCGCAGGTTGAACACCCCTCTGGACTCATGAGGCTTGAGTTCCTGGATCTCCATCTTGGTCTTAGTTAAGGTTTGCTGGCCTCAATCGGACAGGCGTTTTTCAATCAATCAGTGTATTTTTGTACAGCCCAGTATCACAACAGCAGCTGCCTCAGAGGCTTCAAGATGTTACATTGGTTGGTAAAAATAAAAACAGTGAGTAAGCAGAATGTTAATATGTCAAATTCACAGTAACGAGACAAAACGAAGCAACCACCGCCTTAGACCCTCACACCAAACGTTTCTCACCAAACGCTACTGGTGACGCACAACAGGCATGAGTTACTGCGATAAAAACAAACTCACAGGAAAACACGGTGTGAAAAGTTCATAAGGTCAAAGGTCACCATAAAAGTTGGCCTCTAGGTTGAAGTTGGAGCTGTTTAGACAGTAGTTGTGGAAAAGGCAGCTCTACATTAACCTCACAGCGAAAAGGTGAAAAGGACAGAAATGTTAGAAATCCCACCTTTTCTTCCCTGGCTGTCATGTGACCCTTTGCCTGACCTGGAATGACCTGGAAGGTCAGCAAGGCTTGTTGCTGTCGTCACAAACTGTGGACCTTTAAAGACACTTGGCTTCAGTGCAGCACTGTCCCTCTGTCTCCTTTCAGTTTCCACAAAGAGAAGCCTGAGATTAAACTCCGCTCTTCGGCCAGCGTCCATATTTGATGCTCTTTTCCAGCTTTGCTGGAAGGAGGCGACAGAAAAGCCCCGTTTGGCCGCTAATCTTACCCAGCAGGCCCCTGTGAAGCTGCGAGGCATCTCTCCAGCGGCCGCCTCGTTTGTTTCATCATCAAAACCCTCTTTGGAAGGATTTGGCTGCTGTCGGCTGGACTCCGCGGGGAGGAGCGGAGGTAAGAAAGGAGACGGAGGAAGAGGAGGAGCGGGACGGTCAAGCTTTACCAGGCAGGAGGAAGACCAGGAGCACGTTTAGAGAAAAGTTGGGCGAAAACATGTGTGGTCCCTTTTTAACACGATGAGTTGAAGTGAAAAGAGGCAGAAATGAGGAAATAACGGGCGAGTCGAGGGAGGAACTGGGAGAAGATTACTGGCAAGGCTTTAATGGAGAAGATGGAAGATTCTGGCAATTAGATGCGGATGTGAAAGGTTGTCTTTGCAGCGCGTCGAACAACTGGCCGTTAAATTTCCCAGCAGGTTTCACCAGGCCTCCAGAACCGAGTCCGACGTATCCCCATCAGCAAACCCTCTAAAATCCTCTGCTTGTTAGAGTGAAATCCATTAACCTCCACGTCTTCCCGGTAACATCACACAGCGAGGAAGGTGGGAACGCATTTTCCAAGCCGTTCACAGTCTGAGCAGACGATCGGCTGGGAGGCCACAGCACCACGGACAACAAGGGGAAACGACAGAGCATCACGTCCGCCTCGTGGCCCAGGTGGACCTCAACGCTTTCATTTAGAAAACTGTGCAAATCAAATGTTTGAGGCCAGAACATGCCGAAAATGTTTCCTGAGTCTGAGCTGCCAGTGGCAGGAAGAGGACAACCCAAACACAGGAACACAGACGGAGACGCTTGAACCGTCCTTCATAGAGGCTCAGACCTCCAGACACTGGTCTCCGTGCTGGACAGGTGATCTGGGTAATGTAGAGAGGAGCGTGAACATTAACAGAGAACATCGATCAGCAGTGTGTGTGTTCAGTCCAGACCTGGACCAAGAGAAGAAACACACAAAAGGACGAAACAGTTGAAAAGAGGAGTTTTTAATGAGGCGATCATGAACCTGCTGGTGTCAAAAATTCTAACTTGCTGGGATGAAAACATGAGGATGAATGCTGTGTTTGGCTCAGAGGAGGCTCCATGACACCAGACAGCAAGAACACCAGGTATTCAGATCACCACAGTAACAAAGTCCTGGAGACGACCGGAGATAACAGGACAGCAAACGGGAAGACAGACCCGGTTGGACGGTTTCCAGCAGGACAGCCCGCTTTAACTCAATGCTACTCAGGTCTGGGGCCGAGACGCCGCTCCAGAACGTTCCAGTTGTTCCTCTGCTGAACGCCTCAGTCGAGTTTCAGCAGTGTTTCGGGTCGTTGTCGTGTTGAAGTATCCAGCACCTTCAGCTTTAACCAGACTGCAGTCCCTGCACCGGCCACACAGCCCCAGAGCATGATGGGACCGCCACCACATGTCACTGTGGGGAGCAAGTGTTGGTCTTGGAATGCTGAGTTCTTCTTCCACCATGCATATCGTCCCTTGTTATGTTCAAATAACTCAGTTTTACATCCATCAGTCCACAGCAGCTGATTCCAACATGAAGCGGACTTGTCCAAACTTCAGCAGCGAGCAGCTCTGTTTGTGGCTGAGCGTAGAAAAGGCGTCCCCGCATTCCTCGCCCTACAGCCTCTCCTTGTGCAGAGTGCGTTGAATAGCTGAACGATGCTCAGTGACGCCATCTGCAGCAGGATCATGCCGTCGGTCTCTGGAGCCGGGCTGTGGTTCAGTCTGACCGTTCTCTCCATCCTCGGCCTCTGCCTGCCACTCCGGGCCTTAACTCCAGCTGTCCGGTGGTCTTCATGTCCTCACCATGTTCCTCACAGTGGAACCTGACAGCTGAAACCTCTGAGCTCGCTTTCTGGATCCTTCCTCTGAACCACGATGGTGAACAGTCTCTGTTTTCAGCTCATTGAGAGTTGTTTTAGGCTCCCATGAGGAGATGCAACAAGGAGAATAACTTCCAGCTGGCCACCTGAAATACCCTTTCTCATGACTGGCTTCACCTGTGTATGGAGGTCAAGGGTCAATGAGCTCACCAAACAAAGTTTGTGTTCCAATAATGAGTGCTAAAGGTTCTCAAATCAATAAAACAACCAGGGGCCCCACATTTATGCACCTGCCTGCTTTAGTTTAAGTAATTATTGCACCCTTTCTGTTAATCCTAAACTTCATTTCACTCCTCAAGCATCACTGTGTTTGTCTCTATATGATGTATTTAAATAAATATTGAAAAAATGCTGTTTCCCCCATGTATTTCCTTTAATTTATTATTATTGATTTAGTATGATCATAATCATGGATTATATGCAGAATTCGGCCAATTTTAAAGGATGATTTGCGCATCACTATTTCACTTTAATAAAGATGCCGACCTGCATGCAGTACTTGTCCTCACCATTGAAGCGTGGGGGCGCTATGCCTTAAGCGTCACTTAAAGCAGACGTATTCCCTCCGAGGCATGCGCCCCCCCCCAGTGAGCCCCCTGACAGCCGGTATAGTTCCACACTGCTTCTCTTCAGTGACAGCCCTCCTCCTCCTCCTGACAGAGTCTGCTCTCTCCGTCCTCCAGCTTCTCTCTGAGTTTCTTCAGACGGAGCTGCAGCCTGTTCGCTTCAGACTCACTTTTCAAAGTTGCGTCTGTCACGGTTTGTTTGCTGTGGCGCTCTGGCGCATGCGTGTACCGGCGCGACGTGCGCACACGCGCAACGCGGTCACAAAATCTGTCCTGCGCGCGGACGTCCGTGGACAGAAATTCATGACATGACGTCCCAGGGACCAATGCGCCACGCGGACACGTGGAGCATGGACGAAGCTGCTAGCAGTAGCAATCATGGCTGCAGGTGTAGCTGCACATGCTCGCCGCAGAACGTAAACACACGCACCATCCGGCCGTGAGCGGGGAAAACAAACAAACTTTGGCCCGTGAACTCACCCGGGGACAGTCCTGTACCGAACCGAACCGCCCGGACCGAAACGGTTCAGTACAAATACAGGTATTGTTACACTCCTAGTCCTGACCCTAAGGCATCCTCACAGTTCACATTTCCTCCTGCTTCTGCAATTAAACGAAGCTCAACTGTTTCTACTGTCACATTCACACAGTTTGACAGGAACAGCTCTGTAATTTTCTATTTTTCAAAGAACAACCTCTTGTGAATATTTCACTCAGTATTTCTTTTTGAAGTGAGATTTAATTTCCACAGTTTAACCTCACAGACAGTAGTACTGAACGTTTCGCACTTTATGAACCTTGAAATTTTGCTTTTCCCTTTAAACAAGCCTTCTCCAGTACAAAGCTTGTTCTGGATGTTACCTGGCAATAAGTTATTTTTTTATTCATTATTTAAAAGCTTTTGAATTCAACAGGGTCGAAAAAATGTCAAGGTTCCAGATAGCAGAAGAAGTGTCAGGCTGGAGTGTTCCTGATGAAACTCATCGCTCGTGTTTGCAGGATGAAAAGTCTCTGTAATGTGTTTGTGCATGTATTCAGTCAAACAGTAAGAGAAATCAGGTAATGCCTATCATGTATGAAGTGAAGTACTTTAGATCTGACTTGTCTCCTGCTTCCTCCAGGACTGAGACGCTTCTGGACGTTTTGTTTTGAACGTGGTTTCCAGTGGGTTTGAATTCTGTTACATTTTCTCACAGTCATAATGTTTGGTTTTACACAGATTTAATGATAACCTCATGGTTTAATCAAACCAGAGTTTGATTTTCTCTAGCTCTGCAGTAATGAGGTTCAGAAGTTGCTCTAAATCGTCACCACTCCTAAAATACTGACACACACATTTCCCTTCATCAGACACTTTACAAAATATCATTGATGCCAGTTATGAACAGTTTGGGTCCCAACACTGAGCCCTGGGGTACTTTCTAACCCCTTATTTGTTCAGTAAACTGCTTTCCAGCCATGTGATTGTAGTCATTCTTCAGTTTTTCCAGGGATCCCTCTGTTCCGGCCTGCCTGCAGTGATGTTCATGATCTTTCTTAATGTTTCTCTACTTGTTGTTGAACTTTAAGACTGGCAGGAAGTCACTGATATCATTACTAACTAGTGGTGTGTATCGCCTAGTATCTGGCGATACGATTCGTATCACGATTCATGGGTCACGATTCGATATATCCCGATATATCCCGATACCAATGTTAATGACGATTATTGCGATACTTTAGGAACAACTCATTTGTAAACTAGTAGTACTTAATGAGAAAACTTGTATGAAACACATTTTATTTATCCCAAATGCAACAGCAGCACTCAAGCAACTATAGCAAACAAGTTGCAGGCTACTTTTTCATTTAAACAGTCAATAAAAATAAAGGCTACATATACCTTCAATAATGTAACATGTTTTGAGAAAATAAAGTGCAATCATTGTAAAACCTTGAACTGAATTGAATTGAAATTCCTTTATTTGTCTCACAGGGGTATTTCCGCGGTATTTGACTTTTGCAAAGCACATTTTACAAATGGCGTGGCTCTTATCTGTCCCTCCGTCCTGGTTGTAAAAGCCACAGTGCGTCCAGATTCCGGCTTTATAAATATTCCTCGGAGCGTCTCCCACTTCCTCCGCCACGGGAGACTGTTGTGTGATCCAATTACCGCGAGACGGTAGTGTAAAGAAACCACCGGGAGAGCTCTAGCGAGATGCTGTTCGTCCTCTGGCGGACTGGAGGCTCTGCAAAGCTCTTGGTGTGGTGTGCTGCCAGCTAGTGGCCAGGAGTAAAAGTGCAGCACAAAAAAGACGCCGCAATGGATATTTGCCGGGTAAATACATAATTAAAAATCGATATGGACGTATTTTGAATCGATGCGAGAATCCCATGACATCATATCGCGATATATCACCGAATCGATTTTTTTAAACACCCCTATTACTAACCGTCCACTCACTATGAACTCACAACATGTGTGCATATATATTATCAGTAAATGTAGCAAAGAGAGTATTGATCCTGCTGGGTCTGGTGATTCTTGGAAATAAGTTCAAACTGTGTGTTTCTGAATTCGTCTGTCTCCTGGTGATTCTTAGACTCGAGCAAATCGGTGTTAAAATCTCCACAAACACAACAGTTTGAGAGAAATTCCTCCAACTATTCATTAATAAAGCTCATGTTTAAACCTGATGCTTTCATAATAACATTTGTCTTCTTCTGCGTCAATATTTCAGTAGAAATACATCCCGCTGCGTTTCCCACCACTGCTGACTGCTGTGTTTCTGTGAATCATCTCACCCTGACCGGTTTGACCACTGAGGCTTGGCAGGTTCCTCCAGTTTTTACAGAATTACTTTTAAATAAATAGTTATTTCTAATTTTGACACACAGCAGACATTCCTTCAAAGGGATTCTTACTGTACAATTTAAAAAAATAAATGGTAAAATCATCAGAGTCACAGCAGGCGGTTCATGTTGAGTCTTCGGTTCCAGCCTGCATAAACTAATTATGGATAAAATAACTAAAGAAAAGCGTTGGAGCAAACCCAGCAGTGTTCAACACACAGACTGCATTAGTTGGTTTTGTCGCTGAACAGTTTCCTCCTCTGTGTGGATAAACCTGTTATTTACACGGACACCAGTTATTATTCGTCTTCAAAATCCTCTTCAGATCTTCTTTAAACCATCTGGCAGGTAACACGACACCGGTCGCCCTGTCACTGTAAAGGTTTTCTGTGGCAGCTCAACGGAATTGGAGCTATTCAGTCTGCTAGAACCCAGGTTGTTCTGCAGGACAGTAAGAACCGAGGCTCAGTCCCGTTTTCTGCTCCGTCAGCACAAAGGAGAAGGAAGGGTCTTGGTGGAAGGAAGAAATGATGGCAGCAGTGACAGAAGGAGGGAGGACCGGGAGAAGGAGACAGAGAGAGTCTCCATTCCATCTAATGGAGCGGGCCTCTGCAATGCTTTTCCTCCTGATTACACTAATGAGCAATTTGAAGCAATTTAAGAAGCACTTTGGAGGCTGTCCGTCTTCCACTCTGCCACTTCGCTCGCATCTGCTCCCTCTCAGTCATTCTTCTTTCCCCCTTTGTCCGATCTCTCACTTCTTCTCGCTTTAATCTACCTCTTCCCACCTTCCCCTCTGTGCAGAGCGATGTCCGTCTCCGGGCCTGCCTCCAGTCGCTCATTCATCTGCAGAGGACGTCACGCTGAAGCATGTGCAGCGGCAGCAAGCAGGTCGGAGTTTATCGGTGCAGATGTTGAACAGCAGAGTACAGATGATGGAAGTGGCCGACGTAGAGGTCCGGTGGCGTCAACACGAAGCCTGCTCCTGCCTCCAGCTGGCCTATCGGGTGTTCTGCTGTTTAACAATGGCCACAGCGTCTCATCGAGCAGCGTGGCCTGCACCGCTGCAGGCAGACAGGAAGTTCCCGCTGCGCATGGCAACATTTTCTGTTTAAACTAAAACGCAGTTACCATTCCAGGCCACTAGTTGGTGCTGTTGCTTGTTTTTGCAATGAAACTACACAAACATGCGTGCAGAGACCAATTCAATTCAATTCGATTCAATTCAATTCAACTTTATTTATGAAGTGCCAATAACAAACATGGTGGTTTCTAGACACTTTTACAGAGAAACCCAACAGATCCACATGAGCAGCATCAGGACTGTGGAAAGGAACAACTCCCTTTTAACAGGAAGAAACCTTTGCAGAACCAGGCTCAGAGGTGGAGAACCCTGCAGGACCAGGCTCAGAGGAGGAGAACCCTGCAGGACCAGGCTCAGAGGAGGAGAACCCTGCAGAACCAGGCTCAGAGGAGGAGAACCCTGCAGAACCAGGCTCAGAGGAGGAGAACCCTGCAGAACCAGGCTCAGAGGAGGAGAACCCTGCAGGACCAGGCTCAGAGGAGGAGAACCCTGCAGAACCAGGCTCAGAGGAGGAGAACCCTGCAGAACCAGGCTCAGAGGAGGAGAACCCTGCAGAACCAGGCTCAGAGGAGGAGAACCCTGCAGAACCAGGCTCAGAGGAGGAGAACCCTGCAGAACCAGGCTCAGAGGAGGAGAACCCTGCAGAACCAGGCTCAGAGGAGGAGAACCCTGCAGAACCAGGCTCAGAGGAGGAGAACCCTGCAGGACCAGGCTCAGAGGAGGAGAACCCTGCAGAACCAGGCTCAGAGGAGAACCCTGCAGAACCAGGCTCAGAGGAGGAGAACCCTGCAGAACCAGGCTCAGAGGAGGAGAACCCTGCAGAACCAGGCTCAGAGGAGGAGAACCCTGCAGAACCAGGCTCAGAGGAGGAGAACCCTGCAGAACCAGGCTCAGAGGAGGAGAACCCTGCAGGACCAGGCTCAGAGGAGGAGAACCCTGCAGAACCAGGCTCAGAGGAGAACCCTGCAGAACCAGGCTCAGAGGAGGAGAACCCTGCAGAACCAGGCTCAGAGGAGAACCCTGCAGAACCAGGCTCAGAGGAGGAGAACCCTGCAGGACCAGGCTCAGAGGAGGAGAACCCTGCAGAACCAGGCTCAGAGGAGGAGAACCCTGCAGAACCAGGCTCAGAGGAGGAGAACCCTGCAGAACCAGGCTCAGAGGAGAACCCTGCAGAACCAGGCTCAGAGGAGGAGAACCCTGCAGGACCAGGCTCAGAGGAGGAGAACCCTGCAGAACCAGGCTCAGAGGAGGAGAACCCTGCAGAACCAGGCTCAGAGGAGAACCCTGCAGAACCAGGCTCAGAGGAGGAGAACCCTGCAGAACCAGGCTCAGAGGAGGAGAACCCTGCAGAACCAGGCTCAGAGGAGGAGAACCCTGCAGAACCAGGCTCAGAGGAGGAGAACCCTGCAGAACCAGGCTCAGAGGAGGAGAACCCTGCAGAACCAGGCCCAGAGGAGGAGAACCCTGCAGAACCAGGCTCAGAGGAGGAGAACCCTGCAGAACCAGGCTCAGAGGAGGAGAACCCTGCAGGACCAGGCTCAGAGGAGGAGAACCCTGCAGAACCAGGCTCAGAGGAGGAGAACCCTGCAGAACCAGGCTCAGAGGAGGAGAACCCTACAGAACCAGGCTCAGAGGAGGAGAACCCTGCAGGACCAGGCTCAGAGGAGGAGAACCCTGCAGAACCAGGCTCAGAGGAGGAGAACCCTGCAGAACCAGGCTCAGAGGAGGAGAACCCTGCAGAACCAGGCTCAGAGGAGGAGAACCCTGCAGAACCAGGCTCAGAGGAGGAGAACCCTGCAGAACCAGGCTCAGAGGAGGAGAACCCTGCAGGACCAGGCTCAGAGGAGGAGAACCCTGCAGAACCAGGCTCAGAGGAGAACCCTGCAGAACCAGGCTCAGAGGAGGAGAACCCTGCAGAACCAGGCTCAGAGGAGAACCCTGCAGAACCAGGCTCAGAGGAGGAGAACCCTGCAGGACCAGGCTCAGAGGAGGAGAACCCTGCAGAACCAGGCTCAGAGGAGGAGAACCCTGCAGAACCAGGCTCAGAGGAGGAGAACCCTGCAGAACCAGGCTCAGAGGAGAACCCTGCAGAACCAGGCTCAGAGGAGAACCCTGCAGAACCAGGCTCAGAGGAGGAGAACCCTGCAGGACCAGGCTCAGAGGAGGAGAACCCTGCAGAACCAGGCTCAGAGGAGGAGAACCCTGCAGGACCAGGCTCAGAGGAGGAGAACCCTGCAGAACCAGGCTCAGAGGAGAACCCTGCAGAACCAGGCTCAGAGGAGGACCCTGCAGAATCAGGCTCAGAGGAGCAGAACCCTGCAGAACCAGGCTCAGAGGAGGAGAACCCTGCAGGACCAGGCTCAGAGGAGGAGAACCCTGCAGAACCAGGCTCAGAGGAGAACCCTGCAGGACCAGGCTCAGAGGAGGACCCTGCAGAATCAGGCTCAGAGGAGCAGAACCCTGCAGAACCAGGCTCAGAGGAGGAGAACCCTGCAGAACCAGGCTCAGAGGAGGAGAACCCTGCAGAACCAGGCTCAGAGGAGGAGAACCCTGCAGAACCAGGCTCAGAGGAGGAGAACCCTGCAGAACCAGGCTCAGAGGAGCAGAACCCTGCAGAACCAGGCTCAGAGGAGGAGAACCCTGCAGGACCAGGCTCAGAGGAGAACCCTGCAGGACCAGGCTCAGAGGAGGACCCTGCAGAATCAGGCTCAGAGGAGGAGAACCCTGCAGGACCAGGCTCAGAGGAGGAGAACCCTGCAGGACCAGGCTCAGAGGAGGAGAACCCTGCAGAACCAGGCTCAGAGGAGGAGAACCCTGCAGGACCAGGCTCAGAGGAGGAGAACCCTGCAGAACCAGGCTCAGAGGAGCAGGACCCTGCAGAACCAGGCTCAGAGGTGGCGACTTTCTGCTGTTCCGGTTGGGTGGAGGGACAGAAGGAGAAGGAGACAGGACAGACAGGTTCATAATCCAAGGTGGATTGTTGGTACAGGTCAACTAGAAAACTACAGAGTCTCATGACAACACTGACTAGGAGTCTCGCCACATCACCACTGTCCCGGACGTCTCGCCACGCCACCTCTGTCCTGGACCTTAGTCCACTCATGCATGTAAAGAAGTTTTCTGAAAAGTTGTGTATTTTTCCCCCGTCCAGGGGGGACAGGGAAAAAGGAAGGTTTTTGAAAAGTTTCCATGGAGTTTTCAAACTGTGCTTTCAGAGACTCTTAGCACTGCTGTCGGCTGAACAGGCCCGGAATCTCACAAAAGTTCCTGTCTGAGATTGAAAATGAAGAAATGTGCAAACTGAGCTTTATTTCCTCAATAAAAGTCCTTTTTCACCTGAAAACTTGTTGTGTGAGCAGAACCTCCGTCCAGCTGAAGTGTGTGACTTCCTGTTGTCTCAGGTCGGGTTAGACCTTCATCTGCATCTACGTCAGCTGTTACCGATGACTGACTGAACCGAACCGCAGTCTGCTCCCAGTGGCTCTGCAAAACACCGACTTTGACCTTGTCCTTCCCCTTGCTATCAGATTAATGCACTGAAGAAAAAAATGATGCATATTTGCTGCTGGGTGGTCTTTTTTGCACTGGACACACTGTTTAGACTCTTGTGCATAGCATAGCATAGCAGAATAGCAATAAATTATGTTCCGGACTTCACACTTTGTTTCACTGAAGTTCAAATGTCACATACATCCTGCCTGATCTTGTAAAATGAATAAATGAAGTTGTGACATTGTGTGAAAGAGACTGGAATGTTTTGAACATGGACATATCACTGAAAATATCTCGTCGTTAGTTTAACGCCAACACGACAGTGTTGAGGCAACAAAATTAGCAAGTCTTAGTCATAAAAGTGTTAAAGTGGAAAAAAGCAGCTGAGGGAGCATTTGGTGGTTGATCTGGCTCGTTGGCAGCAGAATGACTGTCAGTGTTTTGGAGAAGCAGAAAGAATCTGAACTGAAGAAGTTAAGATGTTGAACAGAACTGAGAAATATACCTCGAAAGTAGCAACACTTTACTATTACTTCTGATTTTAAAGTCACCAAATGGACAGTAAGTTTGAATTCTTCATGTTTGTGAAGCAGCATGGTCTGTTCCTCCATGCTGCAGTCTGATTGGTCCGGTCCTGCAGACTCCGCCCCTTTCTGTGAACTCGCACTGATCTGGATCTAACTAAACCACCAACCTTCAGAACGGAGGAGACAGAAGCTCACAGAGCTGAGCGGCTCGTTCAGACATCTCGCCGCCGTGTCTGGTCATTAATCACTGAAGTCGATACGACGAGGTTTTAATCTATCCAGCTGCAGGAAGCTTGAACCGGAATGTTCTGACCCGGAGTCGGTTATCAGGGGCAAAGCGACTCTGAGCTGGCACACACTGAGTCAATGAAAACCTGAAGATATGAGTCTTTAAATGTCTTCGTCTGAAACCCATGTATACGACGTTAGTTCCGTCCTCCTCATCACTCTCTCTCCGGCAGGGTGAAGGCCGGAGACGAGGCTTTCATATGTTTCAATCAGACCTCTGGGGAATTCTTGCCATGCCGACACAGTGTGATACCGTCAGGCCTGCGCCGTGTGCGGCTTTGTTCTGACTGAACCGCCCGACCTTCAACACATCGTTGATCCCAACAAGCTTTTCAATTAGCACTTGATTCTGTTTGGATTCCGGTGACACACAGCGAGCGCCGGCTGAGGCGGCAGCAGTGACGCTTCCTTCAACTCCTATCCCAGAAGTCAGCTCACACAGTAACCGTAACACATGCAGTGGTGTCACAAGGAGGCCAGCTTCATTTCCAGGAACTGAAAGGAAACCTTTACGTTGGTCCAATGGACAATCTATCATTTAAAGACAGCCTTTATTCCTCTCATGTTCCAGTTTTCATGAGTTTGTTTCACAGGAAGCCATATCACCATCCCCTCTCCATTACTCTGCTCTAACTTTTCCTGACTCCTGCTGGTCCACATGTTCAAGCTCTGATGTGTCTGGACTGCAGTACATTAAATTCCACTCTCTTTCCATTCAAAGCCACCAGCAGTTTGACATTTGGGTAAGTTGACAAAATGTCAGTAAATCTGTGGGACTGAATGGCCGTCACAGATAAAAACAGAAACCATGCACTCCAGGAACCGCTCTAGCTTCTCAGTTGTCAGGAGGATTTACCAGGATCTGGAGTTCAATCGGATGCTCATGTAAACAGATGAACAAGTCTGCATCAAATATGTTGAAAGAACAGGAACAAATTCTTGCAAAAAAAGAAAATCAGTGCATCTAAACCGTAAAACCTGCTAATGGAAGTTTGACTGCTTTGACTTGAAAATGACCTGCTTCAACTCAGAAATTCAATTCATTTTGTGAGTTCATTTTTCTACAATGTTCCAGATGTCTTAATATTAGTTTTTAAGTTGTGAGTTGATTTTACTTGTCAGCCTCTCCTCTTATATTAGTCCAGCCCAAACCTAATCATCCAATCAGGACAGGCCTGGGCTGAACCAAACACAAGGGGCGTTAGAGACCAGGCTCCGCCTCCGCTCATAAATCATGAAGATAATGCGGAAGTGCAAAAAACTGTAATTCCGGAGAGATTCCAGCAGGGGGCGATGAGGCTGGTTTCAAAAAGAGCCCCGGTCCCATTGGAGCCCATTCAAAAATGTCGATTTTCAGAGTGCAAATAAACATATAAAGCGCCCGGTTTCAGAGCATATTTTGGTCTCTATCACTAGTTTCTATAACCTGCTGCTTCACCAGACTCTGATTTTCACAGAAATCATCTGTTGATTTTATATTACAAGTTAAAGTTTTGCATAAATGACCCTATCACAGCACCTCCTCTGTCCACGTGATGCAGTCACGTGACGGGCGGGACCAATCACATTCACATCCGGTTTCAAATATTCAATGTGGAGACGTCCTGCTGGACTCGCTGGAGTCTTCAGAACGGCGGTTGAGAACTCTATGGGTGACGTCAGGAAAGGTCTGTCCATTTATTTATAATCTATGTTAGAGACACCATAAACTTTTACTGAACCTAAGAGAATTATTTAATTCCAAATAAAGACAGATAATACCTCAAATCTTAACAAGACCTTCAACTGTGAACCACTCCCTAAAACGGCAGTGCCCCTCCGTATTATTTTATATTTAAATCTTAGAACTGCACACTCCAAATAAACGTGTCCTGAAGAATCTCCACCTCTGAGTTTTGCTTCCATCCTTCCATCCTTGGCTCCACATCCCAGGTTTGGGAAGACCACTCGGTCCCTCACATACTGTATTTTTTACAAAACATAAAGTTAAGCACTGGATTCTGGTTCACATTAAAAAAAAGTGATTTGTGTTTCCCATTTGCCTCCATGATTGGGTTCTGCAGCCGGGGTCAGCAGGGGTCACAGACAGAACCCTGGTGGTTCAGGTGATACAGCGAGGTGAATCTGACATGTTCATCAAAACCCTGAGATGAATAAAATAAATACTGCACGGAAACCGCTCTGACACCTCAGCATTAAACCAGGCAGCTTGTATAGTTAACAGAGAGTTCAGAGGGAAAACAGGCGGGTGTGAAGCAGACACACACAATGAAATCACAGGATGAACAAAAACTACTTCATACATTTTAAACGCCCCAAACAGTGTGTTTATCTAGCGCCATATATCTGCACCTTCAAACTGGAGATGAGAGAAGAAGACATGGAGAGGCGTTATAAGTTACCATCTCAAAACGGTTCTGTGGATTTGAACTGAACCGAACCTGGAGCAGTATGAGCCTGATCACCGTTTACCGTTTCATCCACTCTCCAGAGGCCCGTCCAAACCAGACCCAAAGTCCCGAAGACCTGCCGCCTCCTGCCGGGGGCTGGAGTTGAGCGTTCATGTGTTTCCAGGCCTCATCTCATTCCTTTCATTAAGACGTCCAGGGTTCGTCCATCAGCCTGAAGACACAGAAAGACAGTAGCCTCATAAAGCAGCCCCCCCACTCCTCATCCACATTGGATTTGGAGTTGAGCTCAGTCTGGACAGGAGCCCATAGAAACTTCCTGCAGGGGGCGTCGGTTCCTCCTTTGACTGACAGGCACTTCAGCCAATCAGCGCTTCAAAACAATACGTCATCAAAATGCGTTAGCTTTTCTCTCAGGGTTAGCATTAGCTCATTAGCTCTAGCTTCTCTCAGGGTTAGCATTAGCTCATTAGCTCTAGCTTCTCTCAGGGTTAGCATTAGCTCATTAGCTCTAGCTTCTCTCAGGGTTAGCATTAGCTCATTAGCTCTAGCTTCTCTCAGGGTTAGCATTAGCTCATTAGCTCTAGCTTCTCTCAGGGTTAGCATTAGCTCATTAGCTCTAGCTTCTCTCAGGGTTAGCATTAGCTCATTGGCTCTAGCTTCTCTCAGGGTTAGCATTAGCTCATTAGCTCTAGCTTCTCTCAGGTTAGCATTAGCTCATTAGCTCTAGCTTCTCGACATGCAAAGACAGGCGAAAACGTCTTTTCCTGTCAGACCCTCTCCAGGCCAGACTCTGGCTCTTGCTTGATTGTTGTAATTCTTGGTATTTTTGCTGTAACTTTACTGATTGCAGCTTTCAGACGACGGTTAAAGTTAAAGTCCGTCATCTCTGCTACGCGCAGCAATAGCGTCACTTCTGGTTTAGCCGTCAGAATTCACCCAAAAATTTGAAAACAAAAATCGGCAACGCTGATTGGCTCGGCCGTTTCACGACCGAGTGAAATCCCCTCTATGGGCTCCGACCTAGACTGAGACCAGCTCCAGAATCCAAACGTGGATGAGGAGTGGGGGGGGGGCTGGTTTACGAGGCTAGAAAGACAGACAGTTTACCACAAAGCTCCAATGAAAGGCCTGGTCCAGTCAGAACCCCGTCCCCTTCACTGGGCTTATTCTTCTAAGCGTCTGTGCTTCCTTCTGGCTGCTCAGGGTCAGCCTCCTACATGTTATAGAGCCATTACTGGAATATCTGAGGGGATGAGAGTTCAGCTGCTGCAGACTGCGGTTCAGTCTTGTTACAGCACCAAACAATTATCACTAATAACATCAATCCATCAGCATGTTAGAACACCGAGTTCCTGGAATCTAGAGACAGGCTTCATGGTCATTTGCTGTCCGTGGGTCTGAGCCACTGGGTGCAGAAGTCAGCAGGATGACACACTTTTAGTGATTTAATGATTAGACCATTTCTCCCAGACCTGACTCACATGAAGGCGTAATGGACAAGAGTTCAGGATTCTGCAGCGTCGTTGTTTTCGCTCATCTTTCTGTTAGAAAAGCCTGACTGTCTCCAACATAACGTAAAATCTCACCACTCCAGGACTTGTTTATTTCTTATTCACCTCCTCAGTGTGAGATTTATGGACTCGTAAAGGCAGAGAAAGCCTGTAACGTTTACTTGTTTCAGAGGGATGTTGCCTCTCTGGCTGAGAGCAGAACTGGACACCCCCTCTCACATGATCATCTGCGTCACGCCTCGTCTGAGGCCACGCTGGCCGTCAGTTTTTGAAGAGGACGACAAATTTGTCGTGTTTTCAGAATTTGACACCGTTTTCATTCCATCTCCTGCAGCAGCAGGGCTTTTCATGGCCTCGGTGTGGAGAACCTCAGGAACGACCCTCAGGATCTGATGCTTGTGAAAATATCTCAAAGTGCTTTTTTCCAGCCTCCAACCAGAATCCCTCCACCTGTAATCTGTACCGCTCCGTCCTGTTCAGGGACAGGACACACTGGACACGTCACCAGTCCACCACAGCAAACACACTGACACACAGCCACACACTGACACACAGCCACACACACACTGACACACAACCACACACTGACACACAGCCACACACTGACACACAGCCACACACTGACACACAGCCACACACACAATGACACACAGCCACACAACCACACACACACTGACACACAACCACACACTGACACACAGCCACACACACACTGACACACAGCCACACAACCACACACACACTGACACACAAACACACACTGACACACAGCCACACACACAATGACACACAGCCACACACACACTGACACACAGCCACACAACCACACACACACTGACACACAACCACACACTGACACACAGCCACACACACACTGACACACAGCCACACAACCACACACACACTGACACACAAACACACACTGACACACAGCCACACACACACTGACACACAGCCACACACTGACACACAGCCACACACTGACACACAGCCACACACACACTGACACACAGCCACACAACCACACACACACTGACACACAACCACACACTGACACACAGCCACACACACACTGACACACAGCCACACACACACTGACACACAAACACACACTGACACACAGCCACACACACACTGACACACAAACACACACACACCGACACACAACCACACACACTGACACACAACCACACAACCACACACACCAACACACAACCACACACACACACACACACCGACACACACTGACACACACAGCGCATCACATGCAGTCACTCAAACTGACCTGCAGAGAGAGGTCACCGGGTCACCGGGTCACCGAGGTCGCCGGCTGGGTGAACAGGTGGAGCAGATCAGACCGCTCTCCGTACAGGTGACTCCGATGGGCTGATTAACGCCTCGCCAGCGCCGCAAACATTTCTTTCCCCTTCTTTTTGTGCCTCTGTCCTCGACCTCTGACGTTGTCCTCCTTGGTCCTGCTCCTCTGTGTCGCCTCCCTCCATCGTTCCTCCGTGGACCCGGCAGTGTATGCACAGCTATTGATACAGACGGCGTCTTGAGGCCGGTTCCCATGGCGACACGAAGCAGTGGAAACGGTCGACAGTCACACCAGAAGCATCAGGAGCAGATCAGTCCCGCTTTCAGTGTCAATGCATATTGATCCAGGATCACCAGGATGGTGAGCAGAGGTCTCTGGGGTTTTCTTACAAACTTTGATGAAAAGAATTGAGGAAAATCCTGGAATCCGATTCTTCCTGACGTCCCAGTGGAAACCCAGCAGCTGCCGGTGGAAACATGAGCTCAGTCACAAGCTGCAGACGTGAAACATAACGTCTGTTCTTCGTCTTGAAACAGAAGAGTGTTTATTTTATCCCATAGAAAACTGAGGGACGATTTCCAGTTATAAACAGAAACACAAACATGAGGTGTTGTCACTGGAAACACTGCTGTGTGAACGGCGTCTAAACTGAGGACCACTCTTCACACGAACACCAACAGTCCAGGATAGTTTTTCCAAATAAGAAAACATTTTCCTGCAGTGTTTTCTGTTGTGGCAAGCTGAATTCTAAAACCACCATTGTGGTTTGTAGGATATAATGCTTCATATTTGAAATGTTTCCAGGCTGCTGTTAGAAGGAGGGGGAAAGCTAAACAGTGGAGAACACCTCAGTCACAAAGTGTGTGACTTCAGTTACATCCAAACAGGGTTTTTATTTATTTTCTAAAATCAGAAAATATTAATCATGATCTTTCTAGATACGCCACCTTTCTAAGTTGTGAGTTCTTCACATTTCTGGAAACAGCTCCAAAATTAAAAAAAGTACTTAAACCATCAGAAAAACATGCTGTGTTCTGTTTGTCGTTCATTTCTGAAACTTCGTATGTTTCCCCGTCACCTTCTGCAGGAGTCTCATCTATTTCCAGGACCACCAAACACCTCACACACACCTCCCCAGAGAGCAGCCGTCAGACGGCCTCTCATCCTGCTGGAATCTCTGGACAACAGAAGTCTGACCTGCCGATGGCCCGGGTTCTCACCTTGAGGCTCTGCTGGTTCTTACTCAATGACCCATAAAAAGACTCAGAAGCTTGGTGAAACCAAACCAGGTAGTTTTAAAGAAGGAAAAATGAATGAGATGAAACATTTCAGCTTGAAATGCTGCTTCACTTTATACGAATGTGAGAAAAATGCTTTCATGTTAAAAACGAAGATCGAGGTTCATTCTGCCACCATTTAGCTATTCTCTCCTGGAGTCATTTGGAAGAAGATGCTCTTTCAAGTCCTGCAAACCCACAAAGAAGGCCTGCTGTTCCTTCCTTTTGTGAAGTTGTTCCTTGAAGTCTTCGCCACGCGGCGTTGAAGGGAGGGGTCATCTGGAGACGCTCAGCGGGGAGGCAGTGGCCTTTGTTTCCAGGAGCTAATCGCTCTGATTCCTGACGGGAACTTTGAAAGCAGTGAGTACAATGAAGGAAGTGGAAGCGAACGGCCGCCTGTCTGTCAAATTAGGAGGAAAGTGATATTCAGCGCTGATGTGGAAGAATACGTCTTTGTCTCGTTCTGGCTGTCGGTCGCCGAGAAGAAAACCTTGGAAGTGTCTGAAAAGCCGCTGTTCTGTGCAGAACTGACTTCACTGAAGATATTGTTTTATGCCTTTTTTCAAACAGGAGAATGATGGATTTCACAAAGCTTTTAGAACCTTGGAAGACAAGAGCAACTTTTGAAAGCGACTAAAGGTTTATGAGGCCTGAAACTTTTTATGGTTGTTTGTTTTTCATCCCAAATTAGAACTTACCTTTTGGTCGCTGCATAAAATCTGTATTGAAGACTCAAAGTGACACAAACAGAAAACTCACAGAAATGTTTTGAAGAAACAACACAGTTTGATCTAAAAGAGGAGTTTCTCATCATTTCTCCCAGAGAACCAGTGAACTGAAGAAGCAGACTCCCTCTACTTTCATTGTAAATATCAAAACAACGGGCAGTTTCCTGGTGTCTTCTTTTCCAGATGATTTCAGATGAAACACAGAGCGTTCAGTGCGGCGGCTGTCCACTCACGTGATGGCGCCGCTGAAGACGCTGCAACAGAAGAACCATTCACTACGAGCACTGTTGTCCTCTAAATGAACCTCAGCTGAAGCTGTTCACTTCAGGACGTGGTGTTAATGGGCCCATTGGATTTCACTGTTTGGAATCACCTGGAAGATTAAGTTACCCGCCATGTGAGCGCCACGGGCCCAGACGTCTCAGACGTCTCAGATCCGTAATAATATCCTCTGAATGAAAACATTAAATAACCTTTCTGTAGTTTGCGCCACCATTTCTTCATAACGGCAGGAGCTAATTGGATCCCTCACTGGCAAACGAAGGGCAGGACAGAGAATCTATCCTTCAGACATAAATCACGAGGGGCTCCAGGTGAGGCTGAGTATTAATCATGACAGCAGGCCCACGCCTTTATGGCTGAGTGTTAACTCGCCCTCCTAATTTACTGCCACCGTTTCACCGCCGGAATCATCCGCAACTCTAAATCTGGCCACTGCACGGCAACTGGAAATTAACGGTACGTAACAGACGCCGTAAATACACTTCTAATTATCGCCGCTGGAGCGGCCGTGCATGCAGGCTTCGGCGTGATAACGTCGTAAAGCGTGGCGGGCGTCCGGTCGCAGCGCTCCAGGCACGGCGGGACCGGCCGTAACGCGCTCCGCCGGGGCTTCGATCGGGCTGTGAGGAGCGGCGGCATGGCGGCCGACTGATGGCGAGCACGCAGGGGTCAGGAGTGACCTCAGTCAGAGCGGAAAGCCTCTCCGGTTGGGTTTGTGCCTCTCAGGTCAGACTCCAGCGGAGAAAGCAGTGTGTTCTGCGGAACACACTCCTCACACACCCCGAGCTGTGCGTCGCTCGTCTGCTTTGTGTTTTGAGGGAGCTGCCTTGAACCGGAGCGCCGGCGGTGCTCCTCCCCCTGCCGCGTCAGACCGCCAACATCTGACCCCTGAAGGATTCAGAGGCCAATTAGTCTGCCGGAGTGTGACGGCGAGCGGCAGCAGGGCGCCACGAGGTCGGCCAATCGCACAGCTCCTGGCCGCAGCTAATCACCATCCCAAAATACTCCTTCACTGGGAAGGTGATCATCACTCCGACGACGGGCTCGTTTCCTAATGACGCCCGCGGGGCAGCGGATCGTCTGGCCCCGGCCCTCCAGATCACTCCTCCTGGATTTCTGTGGGGATTCTGGGTAAAGCAAACTGGCTGCACAGGTGAGCTGTGTTGGAAAAACGAGGCAATGAGGGATCCTCCTGTGGCCGGCTCCCCCAGAGCAGCGCAGCGTTCCCATCGAACAGTTAGCACCTTCCTCCTCATCATCACCTTCTTCATTTTTTCACCCCACCGTCCACAGAAGTCCCGTCCACACCGAATCCTGCCTCTCCTGATTGACCCTCAGCTGTTCAGTCAGGAGGAAAGGAAAGAGGTGGAGGTGGGAAGATACTTCCATACAGTTTTTTCCTCTTATTTTAATATCCTGTCAGCACGATTCTGCGACGTCAGTGGTGCGCCAGGAAATGCGCTTCATTTTCCACCAGCTCGTGAGTCGCAGTATCCGGTAACATGAACCATGAGCACATGGAGAACCGCAGCAAACGGCGCCTCAGCAGGACGAACTCGGTTCTCTGGCTCGTCCGGGAGGTGATGACCGGGAAACGTGGAGATGAACAGTTCCTTTCTTTGTTTCCTTGTCGTTTTGGTTCAGTTCTGACTTGCTACCACGCAGACGTGTGGATTACAGTTCCAGTTTAGCACGAGTGGTCTAACACTGTGAAACGCTGTAGCACCACTGGATGGAGTATGAACCCTGAAAACCTCCAATCTGGTAATGTTTGGTCGATGCAGGAAGGTCTGGCTTTTCTTCGTCTGGCCTCACCATGTCCTCCATACACAACCTGAAAAAACCCCAAAACAGCAGCCTTGGTCCAGCATGCTGTATCCACACCTTCAGGATTGAAAACTGCTGGAATAGTTAGCTAATGTATCAATTCATGCTAATTTAGCATCATTATGGCTCATTAACCTGAGATTTATCTTCAGCCTCATTAGTGGCTCGTTGCAGCTAAGGAGGCAGAAAAGCTCGCTCTACAGATAAACTGATAAATTAGACTCAATGACTGTCTCTGCACTTGTTACGATCTTGACTTCATTTAGTCAATAACATCAGTCGCTCTGTTTGACCGGTGCAGGCTGACATCAGATTGCCTGGATCTAGATCCCTCTTGGTAATCTCATAAAGATCCACGGGAGATTACCAACCATTACAGAACGACACTCTGGCATGGAGACGGGAGTGGAGGGGGATCGGGTACCCGCTCAGGAACCCCAGATCTGTGTGACAGGGCAAGTGTTCTGGAACCAGAAGAACAAGAGAGACTGGAGAGCCGCCCCCCCAACTGAGCGGGAAACCATCAGGACAGGAGCTGCGTCAACCCGGGTCAGACCGGTTTAAGAAATCCAGATTAGCGAAATCATTCAGACGGACCAGTTTTCATGGACGGCCTCAGCTCCTCTTAGGAGGGATTGGGTTAACCTTAACCTTTCCCTCTGGCTTGTCGACTCTTCCGACTGTCTTTCATTTGTCTGATGTTGAACCTGTCTCCTGAAAACACACACACACACACACACACACACACACACACACACACAGTGTGAGTTTTTCATGACTTGACAGTCATGAATATGCAGACATCAGGACCAGGCCTCTTGTAGCAGCTGTCAGGAAGACAAATGATGCAACGCCGTGCAACACGCACACAACAGGACGCTTCGATTAGCGGAGACGCCGAGCGGCTGATGCAGACAGCATGCATACAGTCCGGAGACACGCGTGAGAGAATTAACAACTTTCTGTGAGGGCATGCACAGAGGGCAGCGGCAGGCACAGCGCTGTCCATATGGCGGTGTGTACATACCAGCAGCTGGGACTCACAGGAACAACAAGCAGTCATTTGCATCGTTTGCAGCTCGGTAAGTGTTTCCATTAGCTGCTACATGCGATTTGCTGAGAGCAAGGACACAGTGAACATTACTCAGGTGATGCAATGACAGCACATGTGATCCATGTCTGATCCGAGCCTGGCAGATCCTGGACGTGGGTCAGCAACTCCGACTCCTCTGGGACTGAGCCGTATTCAGTCCTCAGGGTCCTCATGGCTTCGAGTTGTTTCTATTGTCCCATTCTGAGGCTCGAATGAGGGGGTGAGGCTGAAGAGGTGTACCAGTGGACTTTTTGAGCTTTAAGCAGGAAAGTTACTCCAGAGATGACCGGCTCGTGGAGGCCAGTATCACTAAATTTTCAACCCTTCAACACCAGTTTCTGGCTTTCAATGTGGAGCAGATTTCATCAATTTTCAAACTGTAATAGATTCCATTTGATCTGTAGACATCAAATCTGGTCAGTCTAAATGAAATAATGAATAGTTTGATTTAACTCGTCTTGTGGTAGCTACAGAACATTTCAGTCAGAACTGCTGCATGAGCAGACGTGCTGTGGCCAGTTTCCACTGGACACTTTATTACATTCAGTGAAATAAGCCAGTCTTTAGTCATTCCACACGCAGCCATCCGTCCCACAATCAAGCGGCTCAATCAACAAAACAAGAACTGCACTTTTCTGGAAGCTCTGAGTGTGCTAAATGAAGGGCTCCCATGATTCCCATGGGTCATTCTTTTTGATTGGTGTTGATTATTGAACAACACGTCCAATCAGCCTTTCAGCTTTTGAAAAACTTTCAAGTAGGTAAGTTGTTCCATAAATAAGAATGACAAAAGAGTAAAAAACAAAATGTTATCTGGGTTATGAAAAACACGTCACAAATGGAGCGATGTTCGTGTATCTGATTAACGCTTGCAGGTTGGTGACTTTCTTTCTGAGTTTTCTTCCAGTTGTTCAACGTCCTCTCATTTCTGCAGCGATCATTAACTGGCTGCTCGGATTAAAGCTCACTTTACACAGTGTTGTCAGTGGAACAGGGAACGTTTTGTGTCACTGTGTGTGTCTGTTTACAGTGTATTGTTCTCCATGTATTGTCTCCACTGTTAGTGTTTAGAGCGCCTTGTTCTGTGTATGTGTGTGTGTTGTCTCTTTATAAGAGCAGGCAGCAGCACTACGCCGTGGCCTCTGCTGCTCACCAGATCACTGCCAACATTCCTGCCATTTCCCAGGAAACACACTCTGTGCATCAAAAGAACCTTTATCAAACGTCTCTGTCATACTCTGAAGTTAATTTGCTGCAAAACGCATCCAAACCTTTATAGACATAAAAAAAAACTTGATTCTCCACTTGAAATTCAATATAACTTATTATGAAGACATTTTCATAAAAATCAGTTCATATCAGTAGTTTCAGAAGTCTGACGCAGAAACACTTCGATTCAGCGATTAAAAAACTGAAATATGGAATATTTCACACAACTGAGAGCACAAGCATTCTTAGAGAAGCTGCTGTGGGTTGAGGTGAAACGTTTGCTTTATGTCACATTCAGAAGCACGTCATTATTCTCAGTATCGTTTTGGTTGGTTTTGTTTCGCTTCCAAAAAACATTTGGTTTTCAAATCACGTGTGAACTTCACGATTCAAGTCTGAACTGCCCAGAACCCCCAGTGCCGTCCCTCCGCTGCTGTTAAAGCAGGTACTTCAGGGTCTCCAGACGCCTCTCCCATCCCTGCTCTGACCCCTGACCTCTGTGTGACCTCCTCCAGACACCCGCCACCGCATTTCTCCATCGGAGACATTTTCCGTTTGGGAGCAAGGATTCTGAAGACAATTAGAAGGTGACAGACAGGAAGGAAGCGGCGCTGCCTTCCAGCAGAGCCTCCTCCCAGGTGGGTTGGTTTCTGTGTCAAACGATACAGAATCTAATGAATCCAGAGCAATAAAGTCCCCACACTGCTTCCTCTTATCTTTAATTTGACGCTTGACTTTAGTGGCGACCGCTGTTTTACAATCACACTCTAATTTCCCCCCAAAGCCAGATTTGCCCAGTCTCATGACACGCAGGCACCAATGATTAACTGTGAGCAATTACTACTGAAGAGCCAGGCCTTCCCCGCCGCCTCTCCTCGCCCCTCGAAACGCCAGCCTCGCCTGTTAGCACCCAGACTCGCCTGCGACGCCCTTTCAGCGGGCGGACACCTTTCCGCCGGGTTTCTTGGCGTCATTTTTAGCGATCTGCACGGGCTGGAGCTCATTTAGCAGCCAGAAGACAGAACGTCCTCTGAGCGGCGGCGGAGACGAGCCCGGGAGACAGCCGAAGAGAGGAGGGAGGGGTCGACTGTCGAGCAAAACACAGTTCGTCAAAGCAGAGCGTTGAAAAGTGGCAGTTCTGACTGATACTTTCAGCAGCGTCTCACTTTCCTGCTGCAGCGTGTCATCATGTTTGAGAGAGGAGCTTTCCTCCCGCTGCTGCCTCCGGATCCTCCTGAACGGCAGAGATCTGAACTCTACCTCCAGTCTGAACGCCGGAATAATCCTTACCATCCATCCACAACATTATATCATCATCAATGCAAAGTGCAGGACCCTCTGGGATCCGTAGGACCCTGGAACCTGTCGTCTGGAGTCCTGCTGGGACTGCCACCCATGAGGGACAGGGTGAAAGACAGAGACGAGGGACGCATCTAAGAGTCAAACACTGCGTGAAATGTCCAACCCAGATGGCATTATGTGGCGTCTTCTATCAGTAACGGTAAGAGCGCCAGAGCAGGAGCGGCGTCCCGGTGTGGAGATCTTAGAAAACTGAATGAGGGACGGTTGATTCTGATCTGCCAAAACACCAGGAGGAGGAGCAGGACGCAGAGTGAAAAACACCAGCAGCTCAGCCAGCGCTGCCTCCCCAGGCTGGTTTGACCACAGGCTAGTTTAAAGCAGAAAAAAAAACGTCTGCAGATCGGTGTATAAAAATCGATTCACACTAAGTGCTGATGGAAGTGAAGCATTTTTCAAAATAAAACTCAGTGCAGACTGAAGGAAGCTTCAAATGTGCATTTTCAAAGTGGAACTTTTCCATCAGTCTTGGACCAGGAGCCGAACCGGTCGGTGGTCCGGTGGTCCGGGGGTCCGGGGGTGGAGGACCCCTGTTCCTGCAGTTCGCTCTGCAGACTGTAGGCGCAGGGTCAGAGGTCGGGTCAGAGGTCGGTCACAGTGAGGAGCAGCCTCCGCCCAGAGTTTGGAAATAGGGTAAATGGATACGTCCAGGCAGAGAGCAGAGTGACCTCTGACCCTCCAGGCTGGAGGCTGATGACCCCCTCATCAATAACCTGTCGCCGTCTGTATGAGCATAGAAGAAGAGGAAGCGTAAAAAATGGGATCAATACTTTTCAATACTTTGACAGAGAGACGTGAGCTCAGTAAGAAGTATTCCATGAAGAAAAGCCGTTTTTAGCCCGACCTTTAAGAGCTTCCGTCTCTCTGCCACACCTTTTCTGTGAATCTTTAACTGAGATGCTGACGGGCTTCAGGTCTGGCAACGCTGCTGGAAACCAATAACAATGTGAACGCTGCAGAAGTAATGTGGCCAACAAGTCATTTTCATTTTAATTGAGGATTTGTGTCTTGATGTAAAGTGAGAAATTCCCAGCGATGTGGAAACAGAAGCTGTTTCTGTGGAAGCATGAGCAGCGGCGTGACGCTTCACACCGACAGGATGTGTGAAGACAGCTGTTTCCTGCATATTTGTGCCCTTTCATATGTGACCTGCTAACACCAGAGGATACCTGTGAAATCCGTCATCATGTCAGAGACCTGTACGGTGAATCGCTGCTCTTCAGTTTGCTCACATCCAGCCGATGCCGCCATGGATGCACTGATCAGGATCGTTCGTCCTTTGTCCTTGCAGACCTGATAAACTACTTTGAGTCATTCTCCCTCCAGCATCAGGACAAGTTTCCTCCATGTTTTAGGTATTAAAAAAAAAAAAAAAAAAGTTTGAGTTTTCCAGCACAAACTGAGATTTCCCAGGAGCCCTAGCAGGATTTGGGTCAGGGCTCCAGGAGGGACAGGCTTTATCCCTTGGAACAGGTTGGGCTGGAGTCTTTTCATTTAGTTTGGATCCATCATAGAAACACATCTGGTAATTTCTAATGGGACTGAGAATTGGGTTTTTTGATTAAAAAAGGAAACGTTCACATGGCGGGGCTCTGAACACGGGAAACATCCGCACATGTTAGAACTCAGACCCTCAGACTGCGGCCATGTTGGACTGACAGCTGTTTACAGCGACGGGCCTCCGACATGTTTTCCAGCCTGGTGGGAAGTTTGGAATATTGTGAGCGTCCTTTGAGGTGATTCCGCCTTCCCGTGTAACGCCCACCAAAACCCCAGCAGGTGGTGAGACAGGACCTCAGGAACTGGCCGGATGTTGAGGTGTTGGTTCAGCATCGTGGGTTCAGTTTGCGGTGGATCAGTATGAGCAACAGGAAACCACACACGTACCCAATAAATGTTGAAACTGTATTAATGTGTAAAGTGCTGTGGAACAACAGATGCTCAGAATTGAACTGGATCCCCTGAAGATGTGGATGAAGGCAGCAGTGATGATGATGATGATGATGATGAAGATGATGATGAAGATGATGATGAGGATGTTCCAGAAGCTGAAGAAAGCCCGTCGCTGCCCTCTCAGCTCCCAGTCTACAGCTTCACCAGACTCAGAATCAGACCAGGCCCCTCCATGAGAGGAAGGTGTTTCCCTCGGTTTCTCTCCATCGTCTCACAGCTGACGCTTCTCTTCTGTCTCCGCCTCCATCTCTCTGTTTTTCCGTCACTCTCTACAAGAGGAACTAAACAGAAACGCTGCTCATCCAGCAGATTGGACGGAAGTTTGGGCGGCAGCGCCGTGTGTTGGCCGGACTCTTCTATTACCTTTAATTTGAAATGACACGATCATGATGAGGATAAACCGCCTGCTGTCGGCTTTGATCTGCGGCGATCTGCAGACGCGAGAGCGAAGAGATCGTCCCGTTTCCAAGCAGCATCTCCTCCATCGACGCGATGTCCTGCTGCTCTCAGCATTCCTGTGAGGCTCATTTAACTCTACAGCCAGACGGACGCGTTATGTGTGATTCATGTGATTTCCTTTGGAGTTGCTGCTGCTTCAGGCTGATGAGCCACCAATCCATTCAGAGGATTTATTAACATCCACTCATTCTGTTTCAGCGACACAGAAAGGATTTTGACTTGATGCCTCATGCCCGCTGAAAATATTAATATAAAACTTGGAATTTTTTGAACAGATTCTTTTGCTTTTTTGAAAAAAAAAAACAAAAAACTATTAAACAACCAAGGGTTTGAAAAGTTCGCAGGTCAGTGTCATTTAGCAGGATATAAATATCTCCCTCCAGGCTGCAGCTCTCCAAACCCTGCGGCCTTCATGAGGGGAGCAGAAACACCCCCGTGTTTAATGTTTGGAGACGGTTGGACAGTTTTTCCTCTACACTGATGAAGCCGACGTTCTGATCAGTACCACTTCATTTAAAAGACAGCAGAACCCTGAATAAAGCCAGCTCCACTCCGTCAGTGTGACTTCAGGAACATGGAGGTTTTAAACTTGAGTGGCTCTCTCTGAAACCTGGGGCTTCTGGGAGAACACACACTCCTCCAAATCAAGAGGTGGTAAAATCTTCCTGCCACTAACTGCAGATTTAGGAAAGATTCCTTTATGAAAGTCTTCATTTGTCTGAAGTCAGAGGATTCGTGACGTTTACACACACAAGACAAAACGCTGACAACATCAGATCCTGCTTCAGGGTTTAATTCTGAACTTTGATTCATGAAACATGAAGCAAAATGACAAAAAAATAAAATAAAATAAAATAAAATCAAATAAAATAAAATCAAAGCTTGAGTTGATTTTCTCAATTTTGTATGTGAAAAATATCAGTAATCAATATAAACCACCTGATGAAGATAACGAATTTGATAAAAAACAGACTGGCAGAAATGTTTTTCTTTTTTTTCCTCTACAAATGGGGGGGGGGGGGTCTGGTTAGTCCGTTATGTGACATAATATTCCTTACTGCACCTTTCAATATGTGCAGAAACAAACATGTTGCTCTCCTCTTCCATTCAATGATACATTTTGAAGTAACTTGTGACTAGAAGAAAAATACAAACACTGTTAACAGCAGAAATGCTACGGCTCCATATTCTTTAGCTCCTTCTTCATTCAGACACAGACATACAAAGGTTGTTGCTGTGTGACAAAAATAAAATAGAAATGCTTTCTTTTTTCTTCTTTAGGCCACAATATAAACACAACAAACTGAACCCTCCTAAGATCCGGACAGCATTCATTCTCGGGGCCTTTTGATGTAACATGTGTGACAGAAGACATGACGTCTCTTTCTAAACTCAAATTACTTTTACTGTTGCACATAAAGAGCTGGAGTCCTTTACATGAAGCATTTTCCAGTCTTTGTGGCGGCTCGTGATCTGCTACAGACTCGTCTTCTCAGCCCGACCGGAACCTGGAGCTGGACCAGGAAACCCGGCCGGAGCGCCTCAGCCTCCCCCGGGTTCAGCACTGCGTTTCCGGATCCGGTTCAGCTCCCCACATTTTAAGAGATGCGGTGTTTCAGGTAACTTCCTACAGTCAACCAGCATTTGGTTGGAACTGAAATGAGAGTTCAAGCTGAGAAAAGAGATGCTGTGAATTCCAAAGCTGACAGATTTCCTCTGAGAGGCTTCAGTTCATTTCAAACTGGGAACCACTTCACCTGGAGAAAAACTACACTGTTGCCTCATTTGGCCAAATCCCCGCCTGCTGCCAAACACCAGCAGTCCTGCTCCGAATGCTTGATGGGAAACTGCAGCAGCCGTGCACGAGTCCAGACAAGAGGATTCAAGAAAATTCACTGATTTTAGGCTCTCGTGTCAGATTACAACATCCCAGCTTGATGTTTGTCTCCTGCAAAGGTTGAAGAAAGTTTCAAGAAATCAATGATTTCAAAGTCCTGAAGACTTTTCAGTTCAATTCAGTTTCTAATGCACCAAATACAGCACAGTCAGTTCAAATAATAATAATAATAATAATAATAATAATAATTATTATTATTATTATTATAATTATTATCATTATTATTATTATTATTATTATTATTATAATAATGATAAATAACATCAGCCAAGCCCACTGGCTTGAAGAACTCCCCTCTGTGATTATAAAGCATTATATTCTGTTCTGCTCAGTGTTCAGTGTTCGCGTGGCATTCAGTGGGTTTCCAGTGGTGGATTAAGGTACACTCATGATTTTAGTAAGTCAGTTACTGTCCGTTAATCAATCTTTGAATTTATGTTAACAAAATAGTAAAATCCTGAAGTTTTCTAGAAGTTGTTTTTGAAAAACGTCAGACTGTAGTGTGATTACCAAGCCTCTGCATTCTGCAACGAGCTGAAACAGTAAAGACATAAATGACAGACTGTTCACACTCTTCATGTAATTTGTGGGCAATCGGCCGCTGGAAGCTCCGCCAGCTTGGGGTTGCGACAGCAAAGTGGTTTTCTCCAAGGAAACCCGGGACCCTTTAAAACAGGTTCAAAGACGTGAATACAAAGCGTTCCGCTCTTTGAAATTCAACTCAACGGCGAGCAGTTGATTTAATGTCTTTCAGAGAAAAGCAATATTAGATTTTAGCCTCATAAATATGCCATGAGGCGATTAATATTTGATCACAAAGCCACGTTTTACCATATTTTGTGGCGGCGAGGCCTCGGTGGGTTCGGCCGGTTCGGCTGGAGACTCGGCGAGGTCGACCTATTGACCGTCGGGGAGACGAGCGACTTGACAGGCCGGCGGAAAGAGAGGACGAAGCGTCTCCCAGGATGTCTCTTTAAAGCCGGCCTCTCTCTTCCTCCTCTGAATGAAGCTCTTCTGTCTCTTTCTGTCTTCCTCCGTCTCCCCCGGCTCTCCTAATAAATACCAGCTCTCAAACTTAACCTCCCCACCTCTCCACACAGCCCTCCTCCTCCTCCTCCTCCTCTTCCTCGCTGGGGCTTTAAAGTGGCGCCGTGTCCCCCGAGGCTCCCTCCATGTCATTACTCCAGTCCTGGATTCCAAATGTCATTAAAGTCACTGCTTTAGTCAGAATTCATTTCAATTAGAGCCAGCCACCCTGGGACTCCCAATCGGAGTCTCTTCCTCTTCTCCTCTTCCTCCTTCTATATCCAGCCTCAGATTTGAAGTAGGTGACCTTGAGGCTGACGGGATGACCTCTTGCTACAGTGGATGGAAGTTTACCTAAAGTGAGACACTTGCTGGATGTTCAGATTTACTTTGTGCCATTCATTTAGTTTTCAGTAGCGAAGCAGAGACCAGAGAGCTGATGCCTCCAGCAGCGTACATCTGCTTTCAGTCCGATTCTCACGTCAGGTGACAGTTTGTATCCACATCAACCCGACCGGTGAAGGACCAGCAGCGGACTGAAGCCCTGCCACACCAAGCTTTCTGTAGGAAATGTTCACTGCTGTCAGAATTAAGGTCAGCGCGCTCGGTCCGTCAGAACACTGAGGTTTTTCATGTGGCCCCTCCAGAGAAGTGATCGTCCGTTCGTCTGAAGGAGGTGGGAGGCTCCAGCATGAGCAGGATCCGCTAAAACACTGTCAGCTCTATGTAGGAACTCCTCACACGGTTGAATTGATAATCTTTTAAACCCTTCAGCGTTCAGAAAACTGATTAGAAAACTAGAAAACAAGCACAGTCGTGATAGGACCGGGTTCAAAACCCATGTCTGCCTCACATCTGCAACATAAGCAAGGTGACTTTGCCACCATAAGTGTGTGAACTGGGTCATTTACAGACCATTCTTCATTTTCTAATGGAAATACAAGTTTCTTTCATTGCAGGTCGGGGTCGTCGGGGCCGGCTGAGACCGGTCGGCTTGTCACAGCCAGGTGATCAATACTCCGTATCAACATGAAACCAGCAGCTGAAGATATCCGGAGACGGCACGAGAGAAATAAACCTGTCAACCCACAGCTGATGATGGCAGGAAGAAAGAGGCGTTCCTGAACCCCAAGGTCGCCGCCGTGTCCGGAAAGACTCAATCTCACTCCGATGCTTGAAGTGCAAAACGATTCCGACGTTTTCTGTGTTGAAGAGCGTCGTGCCTGAGGCCTGCCCGGCCGGTGGAGCCAGGGCTCTGCAGGAGTCCTGTGGATGAGTGTCTTAGAAATGGACATCACCTTTAAGCACATTTAACATTTCTGTGAAACTGGAATGAAAAAACATCTGTCCAGCCGCCCATCGTGCTTCACATTATGAGGAAAGGAAACTGAATTGTTTTAATACAGTTTTAAATGGATTCATTTTGTGTGTGTGTGTGTGTGTGTGTGTGTGTGTGTGTGTGTGTGTGTGTGTGTGTGTGTGTGTTAGAGAGTGTGTTTGAAAGGTAGCCGTTAAAGAGCTCAGCAGTGTTCTGCTTTGTCTTGATATCAGCAGTAACCTCCCATTAGTCATTTCTGTGGCAGGGGTCGAGAGAGAGAGAGAGAGAGAGCGAGAGAGAGAGAGAGCGATGGCAGCGATAACACTGGGGATGAAAGACACTGGCGGGGGGGAAATGAGAGATAAGAATGAAAGAGGGTGATTCAGCAGAAAAGAGGGGCTGAAGAATGGAAAGGAGAGGACGACGAGAGATGGGGAGATACGGCGGACTGACAGAGACAGGAAAAGAAAGGACTGAGTGAGAGAGAGAGAGAGAGAGAGACCGGGGCAGCGATGGAGAGACAGCAGAGCGATAAGGAAGAGAGACGAAGAAGGAGTGAATTACAGTGGCAGAGATGTGAGGAGAAAAATGAGGTGTGGAGAGACGAGCTGACGGAGTCCCAGTGTGAAACGATAAAGACACATCACTCTCTCCTCCGTCCTCCCAGCCTTTTCACGGCGCTGCTCTCGTCATCTGTCCGGTTCCGTCTACTCCGCGTTCATCATGTGACAAATGTTGAAGAGACGGTAAACAGTTACTATTTTCTTTAAAAAAAAAAAAACAATATTTAATTTGAACCTCCGTCGTGGGAGCTGTAGAGACCCAGCAGGTGTCTGGGAGCAGGAGGGCCGGCTCCCGCCTCCCGCCTCTCGCCTCCCGCCATCCGAGGCAGGAAGTGCTGAATAAACTAATCCCTGTCCGTTAATCCCCCTGAGGACGTTCCTCCCGGTGGCGGCTGCTTTACGGTGCTCTGGGGAGCTGGGGGGTCGGGGTCTTGCTCAAGAGCCCACAGTCGAGGCAGTGGGGATCGGATCTGAAGACTTGTAACCCAGGTGAGAAAAGCCCTTTCTCCCTTGGTTTTCCTCATAAAAAAGTTATTCCTCCCGCACCGTGCGTCGTGACGGAGCGCGGTCATGTGACGGAGCGCGGCCAATAGCAGTCTATCAACAGAGGCTGCAGATGGCGGCCGCTGGTCGCGGTACATTTGGAGGGAGGCAGCAGCAGGTATGTCAGAACGGTGCTCACTTCAGTCCAGTCTAGCCGTCCTGAAACTCCTCGCTGATCACCAGAGCCGTCGGCCGTCTGTAGCCGAGCCGTGCAGAGAGCAAACTGCATTAGCCTCCATTCATTTGAAGCTCCATTCACTCATTCACTCATTCACTCATTCACTCATGCCATCTGTGTTCCGGATATGTCAATGTTAAATGAGCTTAAGCACTGTTATTTATTCATAACCACCAGACGACTCATCACCTGTCGGTGGTTATGAATATGATCAATACGCTTTAAAGCCGGTTTTCATTGTGAAGCTGGTGTTTTCTCTTTTACAGCCCAGCTGATCACTGGAGCTGTCATCACTTTGATTGTTTGATACTTGAACACTGATTGTATTTATATTATTTATTCACGTCGGATTTTTATAATATATTGTACAATATGTACAATATGTTTGTATTTATAACGATATGTTATTTTGATAAGTGCACACATGAACTCGCTGCACCTGTTTTGATGCAGGCCAGGTGTCGATGGCGAGCCAGAAGGCCCAGTCAGGCACGAGAGCCGGAGGAACGCTTGGAGAAACAGGCCAGGCGTGGATCCCGCTCTGCTCTGCTCTGCTCTGCCCCGGTCAGGCTGGTAGGATAAGTCGCTCTGCAGCCGTCCTTCGTTCTGCCCCTGCACCTCATTCAGGCCACGTTTCAATCATTGCATCCCCTTCCCCAACTTGGATTTCGCTCTGGACACTCAGAGTGGACCTGAACTGGTTGCTTCTCCCCGACACACCGATCCTTGTTCGTGTGGTTTTTTCTGGCAGGCGATAACGTGCTGCATTGTTTGAGTAGTGCGTGTGTGTATATACTATATAGTTCATTGTTTCTGTTTAAAATGTTCATTTGTTTTTCTGCAACCATCAATTTATTGTTTGTGTTCTTTGTTCTTGTTTTCTGTTTGTCTATTTGCACAATTATAAAAAAGGTACCATCATAACAACCAATCCGTGTTCAGTCTTCTATTCTCCGCTCCTAGTGCCAAACCGAGTCTTCTGATTGGATCTCAGCCCAGAATTTAACAGTAACATGTAGGCTACAGACTCGATCCCCCCACTGTTCCTCCGACATGCTTTTCAAAACACTGTCGTGCAAATGCAACACTTTTCCGAAATAAAACCTGGGGAATAGCGGCTCCAGCCTGCCTGTATCCGAGACGCTCATGACCGAAGCACACGGCCTTGAGTGGTGCATGCTGGGAAACACAAGCCGGCTCTCAGTTCCTCCTGGAAGTTGTCCGTCTGGAGATCCAACCCCAGAGACTCTCCAGCTGCAGTATAAAGGCACGTTTCCCTCAACATCTCCTAGACCGGCCCAGCAGGACCTTTTCCTGCCGCTGCAGCACACCACCCTCCTGTACGGTCCAGATCATCGGGTCAGGAACCGGACCGTCCACAGCACAGATCAGTGGATCAGGAACCGGACCGTCCACAGCACAGATCAGTGGATCAGGAACCGGACCGTCCACAGCGTGGATCAGTGGATCAGGAACCAGACCGTCCACAGCGTGGATCAGTGGATCAGGAACCAGACCGTCCACAGCGTGGATCAGTGGATCAGGAACCAGACCGTCCACAGCGTGGATCAGTGGATCAGGAACCAGACCGTCCACAGCGTGGATCAGTGGATCAGGAACCAGACCGTCCACAGCGTGGATCAGTGGATCAGGAACCAGACCGTCCACAGCGTGGATCAGTGGATCAGGAACCAGACCGTCCACAGCGTGGATCAGTGGATCAGGAACCGGACCGTCCACAGCGTGGATCAGTGGATCAGGAACCAGACCGTCCACAGCGTGGATCAGTGGATCAGGAACCGGACCGTCCACAGCGCGGATCAGTGGATCAGGAACCGGACCGTCCACAGCGCGGATCAGTGGATCAGGAACCAGACCGTCCACAGCGTGGATCAGTGGATCAGGAACCGGACCGTCCACAGCGTGGATCAATGGATCAGGAACCGGACCGTCCACAGCGCGGATCAGTGGATCAGGAACCGGACCGTCCACAGCGCGGATCAATGGATCAGGAACCGGACCGTCCACAGCGTGGATCAGTGGATCAGGAACCGGACCGTCCACAGCGCCCAGTCTGTTCAGCTTTCACTGAACTCCTCCTTCCTGTTTCACTCAGGTGACTCGCCATTAAGAACGTAACGGCTTTCCGTTTACAAGCAGAGTGGGATTTAATGTGGGGGATTAGGCAGGAAGTTCAGCACCGAACATTAATCTGGCCACCTGAGATGCTGTGGAGCGGGAGATCAGGGACGGCAGCCTGCTCGTATTAACCGAGGTGTGCCGTGTTTTGGGAGTGAATATTAATGGAGGTTTTTCTGAGGTTCAGGTAGTAACATGAAGACCACGGTGTTTTCAGCGGCAAACAAAGTTATCTGTTCACTAAAGCAAAAACAGTCATTTACGAGGGGGTACCGGAAAGTTCCCGGACTCTGGTCATAAAATACTAATAATGAGTTTCGACTTCTGGCCGTCAGATGTGCTGCAGGTAAGCCTCGTGCACATCTGTGAGAAATCTGAGCTCCCAGAGTGACACTGACGCCTGTCAGGTGCTATTTATAGTAACAGAGTGCAGCGGCGGTCTGTGATTTTTTCCAAAATGGCGACATTGACTGGGAAGCCAGAGCAGCGCGCAAACATTAAATTCTGCTTTTTGCTGGAAAAACAGCAGCAGAAACACTCAGCTTGTTGCAGCAAGCCTACAAGGATGATGCTCTGGGGAAGACTCAGGTCCAGGAGTGGTCCGGGGGTTTGAGAAGGGCCAGATGTCGGCGCGTCAGGTCCGCTCAGCGTGAAAACAATGCTGAGCTGCTTCTCGGCTGTCCAGGGTCTCGTCCACAGCGAGTCTGTCCCTCCAGGTCAGACTGTAAACCAGGACTACTACAGGAAGTCCTCAGACGCTCCGTGAGGATGTGAGGAGGAAGCAGAGCGTCGTGGCGGAGTGGAGCCGGTTGATCCACCACCACAGAGCGCCAGCGGACACGGCGCTGCGCCTCACGCAGTTTCTGGAGAAGAATGAGATGAATCTCCTCTCCCATCCGCCTGATTCTCCAGATGAAGCCTCCAGTGACTTTTTCTTGTTCCCCAGGTTGAAGAAGCAGCTGAAGGGACAGCGGTTTGCAGATGTGGAGGTGACAGAAAAATCGCAGCCGGCCCTGAATGACACAATTACGCACGGGTCTGACGACACATTGGTGAAGTGGGAGGCACGGCTGGAGCGCTGCATTAATGCGGATGGAGATTATTTTGAAGGCGACGGTGATGTTTTATTTTGAAATGTCAGAAATAAAAAGTTACAATCAAAGTCCGGGAACTTTCCGGTACCCCCTCGTAAGAAGGACAAAGTAGACTCTTACCCAGAACTTTTTAACTTCTTTGCTAACTTCTTTGTTTCTTGATTAACTTTGATGCTGCAGCTTTGAAAATGTCCGCGTTCTTAAGCGCCCCTCGATCTGCTCGTTCTGAAACTGCCGTGAAATAAATCGTCTCCATACGAGTCGAACCGCGGGCTGCGGGCCGCCATCTTGGATTATTGCGTCATCACGACGGAGCAGAGCGACCAGAATGACGTCGACTCATGAGCAGATGATCCTGCTTCCAGAGGAGAACAAACCGACCGGTCCATTGGGATTCAAACTTGATTCTGAGCAAAGTTTTGAGGTGGTTGAAATTGTCGTTTTAGGGCGGAATCAAGCTTTATTCAGATTCAAGCAGGAATTAATACGTCCCAGGTCCCAGCCTGGACAACTCTAGAATATGTGCAGTGACCCTGGACATTATAATATCCTGCAATCACCATTACTTATAACCCCCAAAACACCACCCGCTCTGCTGCACTAAAAACACATCTGTACATATCTGCATATGTTATAGGTCCTTTTATATTTTAAGATTTATGTTGTACATAGTTTTCTTTTGAACATTTCTATTATTCTTATTAAGATTTGCACTATTGCTCATTCTTGTCCTTTATTTGCACATTCCATCCTGTTTTGCCCTCCTGTGTCCTCAGAGCCTCTGCCACTGTAAATTCCTCCCTGGTGAGATAAATAAAGTCTGTTCTATTCTATTCTAAACGCACGGATTGACATGACTTTAAGTTCTGAAAATAACTTTTCCAAAAACAATCATGTATCAAGCCCCACGTTTCCCTTTTGATCATCCAGCATTGTGAGCCTTGCTGTGGAGGCTGGAAAGTCTCCTCTTTAAACAAATGGCATGCTGAGTGTTGAGGTATATATAGATCCTCCAAGGCTCCGGTTGAATGTCTCAGATGTATATGTTCCCTCTCACATTAATTTTCTAGGACATCTTCAGAAAGGTCTTGTTAAAATGTCTTTTAAGAGGAGGACTGTGTTTTAGCCGCCTCTTCCTTCTAATGACGCCGTTCCTCAAAGTACATGCTGCTTTGAAGTAACGCTTCTGACTAACCTGATTTGATTACAGCAGCAGGGAAGGTGTTACACAACCATTTTTCCCAGTATAGGAACCTGCACATCGCTGACGTACATTATTTAATGATAGCGCGGTGAAAGCCGGCAGAACAGTACATTCAGCCTGAACATATGGCGCCTTAATGGGGCGACAGCAGGGGAGCGGTCACGTCGGCAGGAGCCAGTTCAACACAAACACACGGTGGCAACGACCATCAGGAACATGACATTCACGCAACCAGAATAGAGACGCCGCACCACCATGACCTGTTTCAGAAAGTTTAATTCCTCTTATTTAGTATTCTACTGCACCATTAGCAACTGAGACGATTTCCAATCCTCGGCTTGTGATCCGTCTAATTAGATGTTCAGCTCATAAATGATTGAAATAGATCAGATTATTTTGAGTGGATGTCAGACTCAGCTGAAGTTGTGCCTATTCACAGCCTTCCGATGACATCTGACAGTTG
Organism: Salarias fasciatus; assembly: GCF_902148845.1. NCBI lineage: Eukaryota > Metazoa > Chordata > Actinopteri > Blenniiformes > Blenniidae > Salarias > Salarias fasciatus. The sequence continues at coordinate 1,332,196 of NC_043746.1, read as the reverse complement.
CCACGTCTGATTGTTGGGGACTATTTTTAGCCACGCTGGCAGCGCAGCGCCTCGGATGGCACTGTCAGTCTGTCACAAGCTTCACCCTCTGGTTTGGAGACTCATTTCACTCAAACATTCATTTTCCAGAGACTCCTCTTTGACTTTCCCTCCGGTGCTGCCATGAGGTTTCCATTCAGTTTGATCGATCTACACTCTTCCTTACAGCTGGTCACAGTTTCTGGCTGAGGGATCGTGGCGTCCAATCACCAGTGACACGTGTAGTACTGTACAGAGTTCCTGCTTTCACCTGAGTCTGAGTGTGTGACTGTCGTCACCTGACGTGTTCGGCTTGTATCGGGTGTTGTCGTTGCGTTCTGACGGTCGATCTGACTCATTTTCTGTGAAAAAGGAAACTGCAGGACTGGAAAAGTGCATTTAATTGAGTGAAAATATCCAACAGATTTCCACACAGAAGCAGAGTTAATCTACACATCACAAAGGATTAGAGGAGGCAGCGCAGCCAGCACGTCTAACCGTTAGCCTGCTACCAGCTAGCCTGCCTGACTGCAGTGTCGGGACGGAGGACTCGGCGGTGTGAAGCCGGCCGTTTCATTCTGAGCCACTGGACAAACACTGGAAGTACCTGATAACGCCAAACCTTAATTATCAAAATTAATTGTTGTTGAAAGAGTGTGATCCTCTCAGCAGATACGCTGTCTTTAAAGATATGAGCGCGCTTGTTTTTTACAGGAAGGACAGTGGGAGGAGCGGCGTTTCGTTCCAGAAACCCACAGATAAGAATGAAGTAATCCTCAAACCAGTCTGACCCTTATTAATCTGCATTTGTTTTCTCTCCAGTCACTCTCTCTCTCCCTCTCTCTCTCTCTCTCCCTCTCTCTCCCTCTCTCTCTCTCCCTCTCTCCCTCTCTCTCTCTCTCCGTGCCGCTCGGTTCTGCCTCGTTTTCTGCCCTCCTCTGTCGTTTGAGCTTCTTCAGAAGAGCATGATTTAACATCTGTATGACTGCGGAACAGTCACTGAAACTGAAGTGGCTGATTATTTCTCGGGTCTCAAAGTGTGTTTTCCGTGATTTCTGTAAACCTTTGCTCTTCGGTAATCTAACGCCTGAGTAATAATTGATTATATTACCTTAAAGACATTATGATTACCCACAACAAACAGCCAACAATCATTTGTAATGAAGGGAAGCATCTGAAAAGATTTGTTCTCTCTGTTCAGCTGTTGTCTGACTCATATTAGGAACTCCAACAGCTCCTTTAAAGGTCACCTTACTCACTTCTAGTATTTCATTAATCGTCTTTTATATGCGTTTGATATTTTAGAGAGAGAATATTTCCCTGGTGCCCACAGATGTTGAAAAAGGCTATTTTATGTTGGTCTTTCTAAGGCAGGCGTATACATCAGCCCCCTTCGTGTCAAAGCACCACCCTCTCCCCTCCTCCCAGCCTCGACCCAGCAGCACAGGGCCAACATTTCCCTGGAGGAGAATCACCTCGGAGGTTTCCTAAGTTGAAATCTGTCCTGGAAACCTACTTGCACAATCACAGCGGCCTATTCAAATCAGTTGGAGAAGATTTCATACAGGAACACCTCTTCAGTCCCAACTTCTTGTCAGGTAGAGTTCATGTTGGTTTGTCTTTAATGGTCAGTATTCATCAAAGACAGTCGGACGATCTCACGTGGTGAACTAATGAAGTGATGGGCAGCCAAGGCTTGCTGCTGCGCCTGGATCTGACGATAGCGGCTCTCCTGACCTTATCTTGGTGTCTGATCCCACAGCAGACTGTCAGTGATCTAGTGGAGACCGTGACAAGACCGAGACTGGTCTCGAGCCTTGGGATTGGGACATATTGCTTTGACTGACTGGTTTCAAAACACGATCATTTCTGTTCAACATGAACTTCAATAATTCATAAAGCATTAACAAGAGTAAACTTCCTCATGACTGTGTCTGCATTCAGCTTCGGGGTTAATATTGACTTTTTGTGAGACATGAGCTAAAGGAGCGTTGATCCAGAGTTTCGATCCAGCATCGTATCGCAGGACAGTATCCATGCTCAAACTGTAGACGACAGACACAGTGGTGGCGATGTCTTTGGTCTTGGCCTTAAACCTGTGGTCGTACGTTGCTCAAGGACGGCTGTTGTCATGGTCTGCGAAGGAATCTTTAGCATTGTCGGAAATTTGGGGGTGATTATGACTGTTGCTGGGAACGACGTCAACTAACTAACCAATGGAAACGCAGAAGTTTTTTTTTTTTTTTTTTTTTTAAGAAAAGAGGCTTTCAGAACATTCTGGCAGTGTTTTTCTAAGGAATTGAGAATTTTAAATCCAAGGATCAAAGTATGTTCGATAAAGCCTGGAGACCAGCGTTAATGGTTCTGTTGAAGTTATTCTGCTGCACTCTGCAGGATCGCTTTGCACTGAAGGGCTCAGTGGTCTGGACACAGGTCATTGAATTGCCATTAATCACAGAAATGCATGGGGTGGAACAGAAAAACCAGCAAACACAACAGTGACACTGGATCACTTACAGGAATGGAAATTACCATGGGAAGAATCAGAGTCTCCAGATGAACGTCTGTCCCTGCACACCATGAACATGACTGATTAGCATGGCTTTGGATTCAAAAATACAGAAGACTGAAAACCACACACACACACACACACACACAGAGAAACAGTCTCAGCCGAGAAAGTCATTTTCAAGCCACAGGAAAGGCCCCAGCACTCTGAACCAGTAAATCTCTTTTCATCTCTCTTAATAAAACTCTTCAACTTCCTCGTTTCTTTGTTTCCGTCCCCTCGTCTGTTTTGTGTCTCTGCTGCTCTGTCACTTCAAATCTTCTCCTGCTATTTTTCTAAATTTCTCAATTTCATGCAAAAAGTGCTGCCGCCAGACGGGCAGCTTGTGCAGATTTAAAGTTAACGAAGCAGTCATGATTGCCCTATAGGGCCCTGAAAGTCAAGACTGAACCAAAAAAGGAGTGAAAGGAAGGAGGAGGACGACAAAGAACGTGTTCCAGGCCACGTTTACACAGCGTTTTCAAGTAAAAACTGAAACTTTAGTGGTGGTTTTGGCGTTCGTTTACATGACAATGCTGCTCAGACTCAGAGAAAATGCAAGTTTTTTAAAATCATTCCCGAAATAGAGGACAGAAAAGCTTTTGAAAATTTTTGGGAAGTCACTATTTTCCCAGGAGTCACCCAAAACGGAATCTGACTTTTTCATCTCTCCACAAGAATATCCATGTACTCCCATTGTTCCTGCTTATAGCATATTGGTCTCTGTGCACATCTGTTCAGTTTCATTAAAACAAAGCAAACAAAAAAAACATAAATAAAAAATCATTCTCTGAGCGCTGCTGTGAAAACACTAAACTTTACTGGAAGTAAAAAGCAAAAAAATATTAATCTTCACTTGAAACATTGCAAGAAAATGGAGGCAGAGTGGTTCGATTTAGTTGGTGTCTGTGATTTTAAGATGGCCTCTACCTTGAGCGCCTTGCATGGCAGCCGCCTCCACCGGTCAGGGTTTCCGTTATCCGGTAATTACCGGACTTTGACCGGTAAAATCTGCCGAAGTCCGACATATTTTAACACCACCGGTCAAAATGTCCGGTGAAAAATATTCCCTCCAAGCTCAGTTTTTATGTGAATATTCCATCCAAGCAAAAATTGAATTCAAAAAGGTCATTTCCACCTCATTTTATTAAAAGACAACAACAATAAAACCCCAGATTTGATCTTTTATGAATAAGCCTGGTTTATGTGGAAAAACACTTTTTTTTTTTTTTCAGGCGGAACTAAACTTGTAGCAGTGTTTCATTACTCCGACAAAGCGCGCAGCACAACAACAATACAGCGGGAGACACATGTCGAAACAGGCGAAACTTTTTTAATAAACAAAATAGTTCAGAGGAGGAAGGGTGAGAGCCTGTAGAGCCAGATGAGTCGCTGTCCAGGTGGATCCTGACCGTCATCACTGGGCAGCTGTCCGGGACGCCGCTGTCTGACTCCTCATCACTCACCGACGCACACTGCAGGGTTCATCATCAGTTTTTGCAAACACAACTTTACTTTGAAGATAGAAAAAATGTTTCTAGGACCAAATTATTCATGTTTTTAAATGGCTTTGTCACGTGGAGCGACAAAGTTTACATCGATTGAAAATACACCCCCACTTAATAACAGGAATAGATTTTTTTTTTTTTTACAGGCTTGCTTTGCAGGTGAGTAGACTTTATATATATATATATATATATATATATATATATATATATATATATATATATATATATATATATATATATATATGTATAGAAATTTAGTCCACACGAAATTTGACAGCCGAGGGTGGCGCCCTATGAAAAGTATACCTCCACCCCCATAATATTTGACCGGGAAATCAAGCGCTTGTCCAGTAAATTGAAAACCTGCCGGTCACGTTGTCCGGTGCCATTATAGCGGAAACCCTGCCACCGGTGTGTGAATGTGTGTGTGAATGGGTGAATGTGATAATGCAGTGTAAAGCACTATATAAGTGTAGTCCATTTACCATTTACTATTTAGCGGCTGGTTAGCATGTCTCTAGCATGTGTTAGCATGTCTCTAGCATGTGTTAGCATGTCTCTAGCATGTGTTAGCATGTCTCTAGCATGTGTTAGCATGTCTCTAGTATGTGTTAGCATGTCTCTAGCATGTGTAGCTTATGGATTCTATGTAAGTTCATGAGTTTTTTCATTGTATCTTGAAAACAACTCATTTCCTTTCCAGGACTTTATGTACATAAAGTATGTCTATCTTTTCAAGGCGTGTCTGCTGATATGTGTGCAGATGGTTCATTTAATCGGCAGTGTGTTATTTACGTCTGTGAACTGTAATCACCACTTTACCTGCTGGTGGGCAAAAGTTTACGAGTCTTATGAGTAATGTGTCCCACATATAGACTGAACTTGACTTTATTCTGCTTTCAGCTCCTTTTTTTCCCCATCAGAAGCCACATTAGCAGACGGACTTCCTCCCTGCATTAGCATGCTGCTGAAGTGACGATATTGAGAAACACTTAGCACTCGGTGGTTGCTATTTCCAGAAATCACACTCACACATTCACACACACGTACTCACGTAATGGGAACACGAGCGTCACAATTAGAAAGTCGGACAATTCCGCGTTTTCAATTAAAACTTGAAAGACAAAAACCATTTGACATTAATAAGTGAAACGCAGGCGGTCACAGCTGTGTCAAATCATTCTTAATTAATTATAACGACACGGGTTTAAAGGGTCAAAGATGTCCTCCAGTAAGAAGGGCATAATTGTAAATACTTAGTTCAAATGGGGAGATGCACATTGTGTGTCTGCATGCTAATTGAAACCCTTTGCATCGCCGTCTCGATACGACTCCGGCGTTCAAGCCGAGATGGAATGAGAGCCTCTATCCAGAACTCTGTCAGCTCCGTGGTTCTGCTGCCCTCGGCGTCATGTGTTTACTACATGAGCTCGGGGGGAGACAGCCTGTACCGTACCCCCGACAACTCCTCCTCGATGACTAAACTCAGGCAGTGACTGCTGTCCCTGGGTGAGGCCAGCTACTAGCACTCCTCCAGATGGATCCATGTGACTCAGACTCAAAGAAATCTCATGGGGATGTGTTGAGGTGGAGTGAAAATGGAGTCATCACTGTGTGAATGGATGACAGCATTAAAGAAGTGACTGAAAAAGTGGAAATGCAATGAAATCTGAGACATGTAGTAGTTATCAGCTGAACTTAGGGATCAGTCTACACCGCCTGATGTTTCAATAAATACTGACTATTGAGAAAACATGCCGATCCCTTCAGGACCATACCATCTTCTGATCAATACATCTGGCAGGACGATTTGTGCAGAAGGATTCATCTCTTTTTTTTGACCAGATTATCCAAACAAACTGTATTTTGAAGGCTCTTTCCTCACTGGGCTGCTGTGTAAACTGAGTGTAGCCCTGCAGCGGCCATCTGTGGGTGTTTTCACCAGCCCCTTCAGCATCGGGTGGAGTGGAGGATGAGATTCACACCATGGAGGTTCAGTCGACGGATCTGCAGCAGATGTGTGATGATGGCTTGTCAATATGGAATAAAATATCAGAGGAATGTTTTCAATGTGTTGTTCGGCGGTCCAGGGAGACGTGCTTAATGATTTGACCACCTGAGGAAGACACATGTAGACACGGTGCCTCGGGTCTTTGAACCTTCCGTCCAGAGACAAGCCAGCTTAATTCCACTTCCTCAGCCAGTCGGCAGACTTTTCCTCGGAGACGTGACTTTCTGAACATCCACTTTAAAGTGACTGCTGCTGCTTCGGTGTCCAGCTCTGATCTCCTGCTCATGCTGTAGGTGAGAATCCCCCACAATATTATCAGAAAGGCACCGGCCCAGAAAGCCCAGGCGTTCTGCCCCGCTGGGCTCCTGTAGCTCACGGAACGTACTCTTTGGACAGAGTCCGTGTTTACTGGGTGCTCCGGCTCCGTTCAGTCATCGACCCAACAACCCGTCACGCACAGCGTATTTTGTAAGAATGTCACCATGCGGAGTGGAAAGTGTGTTTTTGGGTCAGTAGATAAATTAGAAAAGTGAAAGGTCAGAAACACACGAGAGCCTGGTCCAATTATGTGATTCTGTGGGGTTGGAACCCAATTACACCCGATGCTCGGTTATATTTCATGCATCCAGTGGATGTGCTTTAAAGTTACACAGAAAAAGAAGGAAGCAAGAATAATAAAGGAGAACAGCACTTGACAGTTTTTGTGGCCAATTTTCCTCAATTTCAGTTCTTCAAGGTTCCGCCTTTGTTCTGGATACGGACTCTTCATGCCGGGACTTCCTTACATAACAGGCTAGCAGGTCCAAGGAGGCGGTGTGGCGAGCCCAGACTGCTCACCCCAGGCTACTGTCAAATTGTCACATTTTCCAAAGCTCAATTTTCACGAATCAAACCATCTCCACAGTGAGAACACCAGCATAACAGTGGCATCCCAGCATTCCCTTCTCCCTCCTCTCAGTCTTTTCTTCATCTGTCTGTCTGAATCTGTGTATCTCCTCTCTTCTCACCATTGTTTACCTCTTGCTTTTCTCACATTCCCCTCTCTGTGGTGTTTTCGCCTCACTTTATCCTTCCTCCAAAGCTCCCATCCTCCTCCCTACCTTCACTTTTCCTCCTCCTCCTCTTCTCTTACGTCCTCACAGAGTTCATGCACTCTCTGCCTCAGATGTCCGGAGGGCAGGCGTGATGGCCGCCGGGCTCGGCGCTCTTCAATGTTTCATTCTCCGCCCTGTCCCCCAAGTTGTTTCTACGTAACACAGTGAGTTATTCCATCCATTCATAATGGAGCAGCACATATCTGTGTGTTTGACGATGCCTCGGTTTGTGTGTCTTCTGCTTGTCACCACAGTTGTGTAAAAACTGCCCTTGTGTAGTTTTGTATTGAGCTGGAAGACACACTGCAGCCTCGCAGAGGTAATTCCACTCCGCTCTCAAAATAACAGTCATTACAGCAGCGTGATGAAAGGCTGTGATTTGGCTTTAGCTCACTTTATGTGCAGAATGAGTGCAAATATCTTGGCTTGTCATTTATTTGTTTTGCAAGTTTATTACTTCATTTTCTATCAAAACAAATCTTGAAACACACTCCTTTAACAGATGAGGACTACATTCACAAGCTAAGAATTCAACAGCAGAACATGGTAACGACTGCAGAGATTCCTTCTCCTCATATGGTGCTTTAGTCCATCCAATCAGTCACTGAGTAATGTCTCAATGTTGCACTATTCATCTGCTCAGAGACATTAGACGGCGTTCTTTCATAGGATTAGTCTGAGGGAACAAGGTACCAAGATCAACAGTGAGCATTTTTACTGGCTTCAAACTGGCCGTGTTTCTGTCTGTTCACCAATATTGGAAATCCATCACATCCGTCCATTCAGACACAGTCCAAGACTCTGTCTATAGATAGACAGATAGATAGATAGATAGATAGACAGATAGATAGATAGACAGATAGACAGATAGCCGTAACTTGTAGTTAACTACATGGACAATCTTCTCAAGAATCAAGCCGCCAGTCACCAGGTTTCTTTTGATTTCATTTGTTTTGACCGATTTGCATATTTTCAGTTCAACCTCAGTTTATTCTCTGCGGTCGAAAGCTCAGTTCCAGCCCTGACCCCCTGGTGGCGTTCTTCCAGTAACTTCTACTTCAGCTGCATTGTGTGTCTTTTCTCCGGCTCCTCAGAATGCTAATTCTTTGCTCTGTTCTGTAATCTGATGTATGATTTGAAGAGACGACAAAGACAGAAAGCAGTGGCAAAGTTTTCCGCTGCTATTTAATTAGCGGTGCTAATTAGATTACCTCTCCCACACATTTCTGGGAAAGCCATGCAGTTAGTTACAGGCTTCTGTGACATGATATTGAGACTGTATATCTTAATTATTCCAAATTCAACCATCAAACGCTGTCGTGTGAGTTGGGCGGAATGCTGAACTTCTCGTGAGCTGGTCCATTTCTGGCGTCGTTCGTCTTCCAGTGGGGTCATTTCTCCCTTTTCCCCTTCAGTGCTTCTGCTTCCTTTCACGCCTTTCAGCCCGCTCAGTCACAAGGAGAGGGTTCTTTACAAGTACTATTAATGTCCTTTCAGAGTAAACGGCAGCTAATGATTGCTTGAAATAACTTCCATGGAACACTTTATGGACTCACCTTGTCTGCCATTATTAGTAACAATGGATGACAGCGAGGGACGTTGGACTCGTCCGCTCCCTTCGGCTCTTCATGACTCCCCATCAGCCCTGGCTAATGCAGCTCCATATATCAACAAACTGACGATGTGAAAGCAGCCATAATCTGACAAATGGCCGACTCAAAGTGATGAACCTAGAGAGAATCAGCACTTAAATCTGAAGGTCCTCTCAGCTGTGGCTGTTTCTCGCCTTCCTCGATGCCACTTCCTGCCTCATTTAGCTGCTTCTTCCAACAACAATCTGTAACTCTCCCCATATGATACATCATTCTCACACAAGGCTTTGCTGAGGGTTGTCATGGAAAAACGCAGTGCCAAGTACGTTTCATCACGACGGCAGTGAACATGCTCGCCATCACTTGGTTTGAGAACAGTAGCTTCATCTTCTTCTTCCGAGATGCCAGTGCGTTATTACCAGCCTGAAGCTGGTCTCCAGCAAGAACTTTCCTCAGACTAGTTGATGATTCTAAGTTAATTCTGTTGGTCATTTCATTGTCCTTCTTGCACCTTCTCCATTAAAGTTTTTCAGTGCAGTCCCCACTGAGCACGAGACGAGATGCAGAGTTCTTCTTCTTATGCACTTTGAAATGCTACGCTTCGATCTGTACACATGAAAAAAACCAGGTCTGGATTCTGGTAAATACAGAATCTGTAACTGATATCTAGTCTGTCCCACAGCGAGTCACGGAGGGTCAGAGGTTTGAGCGTCTGGTAGGACAGGAGGACGTCCAGGAGAGAATGGTTGTCCAATAAGGCTGACAAAGGACACCAAGTGTTTCCTGCAGGAAAAGGGTCTGCTTGTTCTGAACTCCATGAAGAATCTGGAGCAGCAGCTTCCACTGAGCTGCACCGACTGGGGATTTTTTTAGTGACTAACATATTAAGGGCACAATAATTTTCACCGTTTTTTCCTCTTACAGTCCATCAACAAAACAATTTCAGTTTCCAGATGACTCACAGGTGAAACAACCAGTGCTGCTCGTTGAAAGAGAGGACACCTCCCATTCTTCTTTAAAATCTCATTTTGTCGACTGTCTCTGCTAAATCGGACTTCATTGCTGTAGTGCAGCCCATCTTTTGGTGACCTTTTGACAGAATTCCACAGTAAGTTCTTCGTCGCAGCCTGAGGCCACATGTCTTGGTTTCACATTGCAAACAGGAACACAGTGACTCTATTACTGGAGAAAGGCCAATGAACATGTGTTGTAATGGTCACAGCCTACGGTGAGTTCCAGTCTTTATTAAACAGAAACCCCCCCCCCCCCAATACAGGAAAACCCTGAAAAGGAACAGCTGGGTTCTCTTGCAGATGACCCCCAGCTCCCCATCCCTGCAGCTTCCTCAGTCCGTCCCCCTCTGTCTGCTGGGCTGGCCGCTCGGTGCCTGCCCTGGAGATCACAGGAGGGGGGAGGGGTCATCAATAATCATGCACAGCTGATCGCCGTTACCCTCCCCTCACTCCCCTCCAGCAGCCTCCAGTAACCAGCAACCAGAGCACTGCTCTTCCATTGGTTTGTTTTCTGAACATGACAGAAAACTTCTGCAGCATTGAACAAATAAAACGAAGCTTAGCTCATGATCGTAGGTTGAGGTTGCTCCAAACAAACCTTCAACTAAGTGTGGGCTTTCTGTATGTACAACATCTAATGGTGAACCTGTAAAAGCACAGTGGGAACAACGCTGACCGGCTTCTGGAACGGGGCTGCTCATCTCCAGGCCTTGTGGGCCCCAGTCCTGCAGGGTTTAGGTCTCTCCTTGCTTCAGCACAGCTGATTGCAATAAGGGGCTCAATCAGTACATGTGCAGGACGATGAGTTCAGTAGCCCTGATCTAGAACTTCATATCTGGGCCTACCCGCTCTGCATATGGCTCTGCAAATAAAGAAGAGACAGTACCATTTCACAAAAAGTCAGGCAGTGACAGTAAGGGTGAATATCAGGCTGCTCAGAAAGGAGGAGCCCTTGCTATGAAAACTAGGTTGAGAGAGCTGCAGGTACCTGTAAGGCTTTTTTTCCCCTCTCTATTTTGATTGATGTGGTTCTCAGGCCGATTAATCTCCTGACTTGACCACCCTAATAGGGCCAAGGATAGCCAAGGAGGAGGGGGAGGGAGGCATAACTGAAACCGATATGAGGAAGACAGCTTGGGAGGAGGCTCTGGAAGACTTGACGGGAGGCAGAAGGGCAGAAATAGACACAAGAAAAGAAGAGAAAGAGTTATGGAAAGATAAAAAAAAAAAAAAAGTAGTCCAGCCCAGTCAGGAGGCAGGGTGGAACAGCAGGGGAAGCTCAGCCTAATAGGCCACTGCTACCTTGAGGAGTGTAAAGTAGGTCTGGACAGTGCAGGCTATTTGCAGACAGAGCGGTGTAACACACTGTTAATAGGTTCAAGCAGGGCTGCGCTCATTAATCAGGAAGAACGCCAACGCCAGGAACAGAGGAGACAAGGAGAGGAGGAGCAGCGTGATGGATGGAAGCAGACATCAGAGGAGGAAAATGAGGTTTCTTCAGGCAGAGGTGAACGCCTCGGAGCCAGGGCTCTCTCCTCCGCTCACCTCTTAAGCTTTCTGGTTCACTGTACTCTCTAATTCTTCCTCATCTCTGGTGCGAGCCTGTGATTCCTCACCCGACTCGTGTGCCTCCTGATTTAAAGCTCACTGACGCCTGCGTTTAAGTAATCCTCAGCTATCATTGTCGTCGTCCTTGAAGCCGCTCCACATCTGCAATCATTTTCAGTGGGGATATGAAGGCAGCATCTTGAAGCTGGAGGGAGGATGTGGAGCAAACAGCACACTTCATGTATTTGATTAACCTTAACGCTCCCCGGTAGGAGCATGGGACTGGGAGCAGGCAGGTCGAGGGTCTGGATCAATGGCAGTGGCGACCCGTCCCCGGTGGGATTCAGACCTGTAAATCTCCCATCTGAAGTCCACACTTGAAGCTTCCAGGCCACCGTTGACATGGTCAGGGGTTGAACTCATGACCTGCAGATGATGAGACTGATGCACTGATCCTGAGCCTGTGGTAGAACCTCAGTGCTCCATTGATTTACTGAGCGGCAAGGGCAAGAATACACCGAAACATCTAAATCAGGTCTGTGGCTCAGTCGCTAGAGTGGCTGTCTGTCAGCTGGAAGGTTCAATATTCGAGTCCCTGTGTTCGCATGTCGAAGTGCCCTTAAGCAAGACATCAAACCCCAAACTCCTCCCAATGGATGGACTGAGTGCCGCCAGTGGCAGCAGCCTGCGTTGATGTAAAGAACCTTTGGCATGGCTCAAGTGGGGGAAAAGCGCTGTGTCAGTGAAATCCATCAGGTCATCGGACACAACGGATTCTGGAAGCAAGCTGGAAATTAGTAGATTTGAAAAAAAAAAAAAAAAAAATGCAAGTTAAGGCCAGATAATTTCATCACAACAAGCAAATCAAGCAGAATAGACAGTAAAATGCATCTATGATGTAAAATATTTGCCATGTCCTGCTAGAAATCCAGCATTTCCAACCCTTCCAGCCAATCTCTACACTCATTATGCGGAGCAGGTTGGCGGGTGGCTGGAGCAAATCCCAGGATGCACTGGGGGTGGGGGGGTGAACGGTTCTGAGCAGTTCATCAGTCTATCACGCATCCCAAGTCCGCCTTGGCTCTCTCCAAACTTAAATGGCATCGTCCAATCATCACGAGTCATTCATGCCAGTGCTGACGGCGTGGGCGTCGTCATCTGTTGTGTTTGCCGTGTTATATCAATGGAATCTGCTCAGGCTTTCGTAATGCTGCAGATTTTGAGCTTTTTTTCATTTTTGGAAAAGGAATTAAAAAGATCAGTGTATTGTGTGCGTTAACATTTGTTGTGGTTTGCTGAGTATACCTGTAACTAAGCTTGGGAACTTCCTCCTGATATCTTAATAACTGGTGGCTTTTGATGTTTGTTTGCAAAAATCTGAGACTGAGAAGAGAAGACTGTTTTCTTCTTTCCTCCCATTACTCTTCCTCCTGGTAATCCTTTGAAACGTTTCTCGGTGAACATTTAGCTCGTCTTTCTGTTGATATTACATTCACATTAAGTTGATCCACACTTTTATTTGTTGATAAGGGCTTTTCAAACAGAAACGTAATGACACGTCTGCTTTTCCCATGGAAATAGTGTGTTCCTCCTCATTCAAGAATTTTCCTGAGAAGTATGGCGACAATTTCCACTTCAGTTAATCTTTAATCACTCTTACATACTGGGTTACCTTGGTCTTCTTGTGGTGGTTAGACTAATGGTGAGTCTGTAGCAGACATCTCTTGTTGCACGCCCCGAGTTTACTACTAGTTACGACTAGCTATATTCAAAAAAAAAAAAAACAAAAAATACGGTTTGTGGTGTCCTTGCTTTCCCTCCTCACTACACCTCCTTTTATTTTGTGGCCTGGTCTGTTCACTAATTATGTTTGTGAAAAAAAGGGGGGAAAAAAAAAAAAAAAAATGTATGTATGGTTCTGTAATTTTCTGTGTTGGTGTCGGCTCTGTTTTGGTGTTGTCTAGATTGGGGGTTTGGGATTGTTTCTAGGTTGCGTGTGTGCGTCGCAACACTGTTTTGTATTGTGACTTTGTACATAGGTTGTGCCCCCCCCCCCCCCCTTCCGTTCTCCCCTCTCTTTATCTTTCTCCTCTTTCTGTCCCTGCGCTCTAGGCGTTTCCGTCCCGGTCCTGTCCCGGTAGCCACCCATTTTCTCTCCAAGACTGAGGACTGGATAACCAGATGACCGTTCTCCATGTTGTTTTAACCCTGTTTTATCTCTTTATCTCCACTGTGTTACTTAGACATATTTAAATAATGAGGTTTTGACAAATGGGGCTGTTCTAAGGTCCTGATGACTCCAGGCTTCAACAGAAAGCAGAAAACTTTCATTGTGTTTTAGCGCTCTGTTCACTCAGGACGTCACGCGGAGCTCTGTGGAAGCAGGAGATGCTGCTGCACCGTGGGGGGAGTCAGGCACTCTGCTGCCAGTAGGCCTAAGAGAGCCATGACTCCCAGGCCAGACTCTCCTGGTCCTGGTCCTGGTCCTGGTCCTGATCCTGATCCTGGTCCTGGTCCTGGTCCTGGTCCTGGTGCTGGTCCTGATCCTGGTCCTGGTCCTGGTGCTGGTCCTGATCCTGGTCCTGGTCCTGGTGCTGGTCCTGATCCTG